>NC_136957.1:34130745-34135745 GCF_032717465.1 Coenobita brevimanus | reverse complement strand
ACACCACTTTCCCACATACCCACCTCTCCATCTTTCGCTCCCCCCTCCCCCTCCCTCCCTCTTCCACCCCCTTCTCATACTTCCTACCCCATTCCTCCCCCTCTCTCACCTCCTCCCCTTACCCCTCCCCCTCCCCAATTTTACCCCTCCATCCTCCCTCCCTAAACCCCCCTCCGCCATTCTCCCCTCCCCTCTCCACATACCCCTTCCCCCTCTCTACTATTCCTCCCTCCCCCTTCTCTCCCCTACACCCCTCCCCTCCCCTCCCTTTCCCCTACATTTCCACCCTCCCTCCACAACCCCCTACCTCTCCTCTTCTCTCCCCTCCCTTCCCCCTATTTTTCCTCCCTCCCTCCTTAACCCCCTACCTCTCCTCTTCACTTCTCTCCCTTCCCCTCCCCTCGCCTCTACTCCCTCCCCTTCCCCTTCTCTCCTCCCTCTTCTTCCTCTCCCTTCCCCCTACATTTCCACCCTCCCTCCTCAACCCCCAACCTCTCCTCTCCACTTCTCTCCATCCCCTTCCCTTCCCCTACCTCTCCTCTCCTCTCTACCATCCCTTCCCTCCCTCCCTCCCCTTCCCTTCCCCTACTTTTCCTCCCTCCTCAACCCCCAACCTCTCCTCTCCACTTCCCTCCCTCCCCCCCCCTCCCCACACTGGATAAATGGGTGAAAATTACGGTCGTTTTTAGCATTCAATTTTGACGAGCACTTAATAAATGGCGGCGCCGGGGTGTGGGGGGGAGGGGAGGGGAAGGCAGAGGGAGAAAGTTAAGGAGAGGAGAGGAGGGGAGGGGTAGAAGAAGGGGAGGAGAGGGGAAGGGAGGGGAGGGCAGAGGGAGAAAGTTAAGGAGTGAAGGAGGGGGAGGGGAGGGGAGGGGAGATGGGAGAAAGTTAAGGAGAGGAGGAGGAGAGGGAGAAAGGAGACAGTTATGAGAGAGAGAGAGAGAGAGAGAGAGAGAGAGAGAGAGAGAGAGAGAGAGAGAGAGAGAGAGAGAGAGAGAGAGAGAGAGAGAATGCTTACCTATTAATTTCTCTTCAATTCATGGAATCTCCCTCAATCTGAAATAATAAAAAATAAAATATAAATAAATAAAATAAATAAACGAAAAATAAAATAAATAAATAAATGAAAAATAAAATAAATAAATAAATGAAATAAAATAAAACAAATAAATAAATGAAAGAAAATAAAATAAATAAATAAATGAAGAATAAAATAAATAAATGACAAAATAAAATAAATTAATAAAAAAATAAAATAAAATAAATAAATAAATGAAAGAAAAGAAAAATAAATAAATAATAAATAAATAAATAAAATAAAAATAAATATAAACAAAATAAATGAAATAAAATAAAATAAATAAATAAAAATAATTTCGTGTGAACAAAAAAATTAACTCTCTCTCTTTATCTATCGACACTACTATTAATCTATTTTTTCGTATCATTTTCTCTCTCTATCCATCTATCTACCCCATCACATGTATTATTTTTGTATCTATCTTTTCTTATCAGTTTTTTTTTTCTCTCTCTCTCTCACTTCATCTCCTCCTCTCTTTATCTCTCTCCCTATCTCTCCTCCTCCTCTCTCCATCATCATCATCTTCCTATCTCTATTGCCATCTTTACTGACTTCCTTACATTCCTCTCTCTCTCTCTCTCCTCGCTTTATATATCTTCCTTTACTCTCTACCTTCCTAGATAGGGATTGAAGGAAGGAAGGAGGGAAGGAAGGAAGGAAAAGGAGGAAGGAAGGAAGGAAAGAAACGAAGGAGGGAAGGAGGGAGAAGGAAATGGGAAGGAAGGAAGGTGGAAGAAAGGTGGAGAAACGGAAGGAAGGAATGAGGAGAAAGAAAAGGGAAGGAAGGGAACAAAGCAGAGGAGACGAGTGAAGGAGAAGAGGAAGGAAGGAAAGGAGGAAGGAATGACAGAGGGAGAAAGAAAAGGAAAGGAAGGAAAGGAAGAGAAGGGAGAGGAGAAGAGGAAGGAAGGAAGGAAAGAAGGATGGAAGGAAGGAAGGAAAGGAGGAAGGAAGGAAGGAAGGAAAGGAAGGAAAGAAGGATGGATGGAAGGAAGGATAGAATGACAGGGAGAAAGAAAAGGGAAGGAAGGAAAGAAGGAGAAAGGAGAGGAGAAAGAAGGATGGAAGGAAGGAAGGACGGATGGACAAACATTAAGAGAGGGAGGATGAAGGAGAAATAGAGGGAAGAAATGATGAGAGAGAGAGAGAGAGAGAGAGAGAGAGGTAAAATGAATAATTCCCACTATGGACAACAGATGGCGTTTTGACCTCTTTATAACGAATTCTTGCTGCCTACGCCTTTCTCTCTCTCAACCTATCTTTTTTATGCTGTTATTTCTATACTGTATGCCTCTTTAACTCTCTCTCTCTCTCAAAATCTGTCTTTGTCTCTCTCTCTCCAATTAACTTTTCAATTTTTCATATTAATTCATAAATACCTTTCTTACCTCTCTCTCTCATTCTTTCCTCCCACACCTTCCCCTCCACCTTCCCCATCCCTCTCCTCCCCCCTACACCTCCCCCTCCCCTCCCCATCGTCGATATTAGCCAAACTTATCAATTCACCTCATTCTCCCCCTCCCTCTCCTCCCCCTTTCTCCCTCTCTCTCTTCTCTCCTCCACTCCCTCCCCTCCTCTTTCTCCCTCTCCCTCCCTTCCCCTCCCCCTCCCCCTCCCTCTCTCCTCCTCTGACCTCCCTCATTCCAATACACAAGGGGTTGATCTAAGAAAAATTAAAGTTTTCTCACTCGCTCCCTCCCTCCCCCCCCACTCCTTCATTTCTTTCCTCTCTCTCCTATTAAACTGTTTTTTTTTTTTTCATACAAATTTGTCTATGCATCTGTTCTGTTTAGCTCTCTCTCTCTCTCTCTCTCTCATTTTACCTTCTCAGGGCAGGGGAGGACAGAGGAGGGGAGGTCAGGGAAGTGATGGGGAGGGGTGGGCGAGGGAGGTGTGAGGAGGAATGGGGAGGTCAGGGAAGTGGTGGGGAGGGCAGGGCAGTGCAGGGAAGGGGAGGGGTGGGGAGAGATGGGGAGGAGTGGGGAGGGCAGGGGAATGTTGGGTATGGAAGAGGAGGGTTGGGAAGGGCAGGGAGGGATGGGGAGGGGAGGGAAGGGGAAGGGTGGGAAGGGAAGGAACGGGTCGGGGAGGGGAGGCCAAGGGAGGGATGGGGAGGGGAGGGGAGGCCAAGGGAGGGATGGGGAGGGGTGGGGAGTGACAATAAGATGGAAATACCTCCCCACACCTGGATCACACCATATTGCTTCTCTTATTAGTCGGCGAGGGGAGGGGGGAGGAAAAAGGGGAGGGAGGAAAGTAAGAATCAGGCAGGGAAAGGAGAAGGGGAAGGAGGGAGGGAGGAAAGTAGCAGTCAGGAGGAAAGAAGCAAATTCAAGGAGGGAAGGAGGAAGGAAAGAAGGAATCAAGAGGAGGAGGAGGAGGAGGAATGAGGCAAGATGATGGGAAGGAAAGAAACAGAGAGAGAGAGAGATGAACCCACTGAGCAACCCGGCGCCCTCCTAAGATGTGTGGAACAGTATGGGATAAGTGTGTTACCGACACACACACACACAGACGCACAAATATACACACATTCATACATACACACACACACAGACGCACAAATATACACATTCATACATACACACACAGACGCACAAATATACACACATTCATGCATACACACAGACGCACAAATATACACACATTCATACATACACACACACAGACGCACAAATATACACACATTCAAACATACACACACACACAGACGCACAAATATACACACATTCATACATACACACACACACAGACGCACAAATATACACACATTCATACACACACATATACACGTACAAACAGAAAAACACACACACACACACACGGACAAAAGCATGCATTTCTGGTCAAAGGCAAAGGCACGTACACACACACACACACTTTCAACAAAACGTGTGCTTCCGTCCCTGTATATATTCTCTCTCTCTCTCTCTCTCTCTCATACACACACACATCTATCGTCCTATTAATCTATCCATCTACTAATCTATCCCAACAAATTATGATGTTATTGCGTGTGTGTGTGTGTGTGTGTGTGTGTGTGTGTGTGTGTGTGCGTGCGTGCGTGCGCGCACCTGTCTGTCTATATCAAAACATTCTCTGTATGTATGTATGTACTTATGTATGTATGTATGTACAGAATGCATGTGTGTGTGTACCTATCTACATCATTCTCTGTGTGTATATATATGTATGTATGTATTTACCTCTCTCTCTCTCTGTACGTATGTATGTATGTATTTACCTCTCCTGTATGTATGAATGTATTTACCTCTCTCTCTCTCTCCCCCCCCCTCTCTCTCTCTCCTGTGTATCTACGTATTTACCTCTCTCTCTCTCCTGTGTATCTACGTATTTACCTCTCTCTCTCTCTCCTGTGTATCTACGTATTTACCTCTCTCTCTCTCTCTCTCTCCTGTGTATCTACGTATTTACCTCTCTCTCTCTCTCTCTCTTGTGTATCTACGTATTTACCTCTCTCTCTCTCTCCCCCCCCTCTCTCTCTCTCTCTCTCTCTCTCTCCTGTGTATCTACGTATTTACCTCTCTCTCTCTCCCCCCCCTCTCTCACTCTCCTGTGTATCTACGTATTTACCTCTCTCTCTCTCTCTCTCTCTCTCTCTCTCTCTCTCTCACCAAACTATATAAATTCTGTTTTGGCTTTTTCACAGAGCGAGCATTTCAGATCAGCCATCTTTATTTTTATATTTATTTATTTTATTTACATATATGCGTGGTTTTGAAAATGAAATGTTGTTTGAAAATACTATGACTGTTGCTTTAATAATCCTCTCTTTCTCTCAAATAATAACCATCAATTTTCATCATTACCATTATCATCATCATCATCATCTCTCTCAACCATTTTGTTTTTTATTCTTTGCATCTTTTTAACTCTCTCTCTCTCTCTCTCTCAA
>NC_136957.1:34115745-34125745 GCF_032717465.1 Coenobita brevimanus | reverse complement strand
CTCCACACACACACACACACACACACACACTCCCTTCTCCCCTCCACACACACACCGTCCCTTCTCCCCTCCACACACACACACACACACACACACACACACTCCCTTCTCCCCTCCACACACACACACACTCCCTTCTCCCCTCCACACACACACACACACACTCCCTTCTCCCCTCCACACACACACACACACTCCCTTCTCCCCTCCACACACACACACACTCCCTTCTCCCCTCCACACACACACACACACACTCCCTTCTCCCCTCCACACACACACACTCCCTTCTCCCCTCCACACACACACACACTCCCTTCTCCCCTCCACACACACACACCTTCCCTTCTCCCCTCCACACACACACACTTTCCCTTCTCCCCTCCACACACACACACCTTCCCTTCTCCCCTCCACACACACACACACACTCCCTTCTCCCCTCCACACACACACACACACACCTTCCCTTCTCCCCTCCACACACACACACTTTCCCTTCTCCCCTCAACACACACACACACACACACTCCCTTCTCCCCTCCACACACACACACACACACTCCCTTCTCCCCTCCACACACACACACCTTCCCCTCTCCCCTCCACACACACCCCAATTCATAAACCGTTTCAACACAAGCCCCTTCACTGGATATATTAAAAACACACGCCCCCCCAAAAAAAAAGTGCCAAAACGAACGCACTCAAAATAAAAACCAAAAATCATTTAGTGTGGCGAAAACAACATTACCTGGGCAGGTGAGCGAAGCAGAGGAGGGGACGACTTGATGAAGAATTTTAGAGTTATTTTTTATTTTTATTTTTTCTTCATATGTAGGGGAGAGTGAGAGGGGGAAGGCTGGGACACAGAGAGAGAGGGAGTTTGTAATTGTGTGTGTGTGTGTGTGTGTGTGTGTGTGTGTGTGTGTGTGTGTGTTGAAGGGGGAGATATGTCTGTCTTGTGGTGTGTGTGTGTGTGTGTGTAGAAGGGGGAGATATGTGCCTTGTGGTGTGTGTGTGTGTGTGTGTGTGTGTGTGTGTGTGTGTGTGTGTGTGTGTGTGTGTTGAAGGGGGAGATATGTCTTGTGATGTGTGTGTGTGTTGAAGGGGGAGATATGTCTTGTGATGTGTGTGTGTGTAGAAGGGGGAGATATGTGCCTTGTGGTTGTGTGTGTGTGTTGAAGGGGGAGATATGTCTGTCTTGTGATGTGTGTGTGTGTAGAAGAGGGAGATATGTGCCTTGTGGTTGTGTGTGTGTGTTGAAGGGGGAGATATGTCTGTCTTGTGATGTGTGTGTGTGTGTGTGTGTGTGTGTGTGTGTGTGTAGCACGTAGGTGTATGTATGCATGTATGTATGTAGGAATGAGTGTGTATGAGTATGTACTTCTATGTATGTATGTGCTGTATGTATATATGTGTGTGTGTAGTATGTAGGTGTGTGTATGTGCGAATGAGTATGAGTATGTATAGCTATGTATGTCTATGTATGTATGTATGTGTGCATGTACGTACTGTATGTATGTGCGAGGCATACACAGATTAATATAAAATGCAATAAGGGAGTACAGGTTAATCACACACACACGCACACACACACACACACACACACACACATACACACACAAATTAAAGATATATAGATTCTCTCCACGACACCCCATTTTCTCTCCACCACACCCCATTTTCTCTCCATCTCAGCCCATTTTCTCTCTACCTCAGCCCATTTTCTCTCCACCACAGCCCATTTTCTCTCCACCACAGCCCATTTTCTCTCCACCACACCCCGTTTTCTGTGCCTCCCGTTCTCTATAACCAGGATACATCAGGCTCATACATCCTTTTATGGGCGACTCGTGAAAAATACGTTTTGTTAATCCTATAATTTGGTTGTAATGTATTGATGGGGAGGGGTGGGGAGGGGGAGGAGGGGGGAGAGGAGGAAAGGGGGGAGGAGAGGGGAAAGGGGGTGGGAGGGGTAGGTGGGGAAAGAGGGGAAAAGGGGGAAAAGAGGAAAGAGAAGGGTGAGGAAGGAAGAGGGGAAGGTGGGGGAGAGGGGGTGGGAGGGGGAAAGGGCGGAGAACGGGGAGAGGAAAAGGAGGAAACAATGGTGAGGAAGAGGGGGTGGGAGGGATAGGTGGGGGAGGGGGAGAGGGGGTGAGAGGGGTTGATGGGGAGGGGGAAAGGGGAAAAGGAAGAAAGAGAAAGGTGAGGAAGAGGGGGTGGGAGGGGTAGGTGGAGGAGAGGGAGTGAGAGGGATAAGTGGGGGAGAGGGAGTGGGAGGGGTAGGTGGGGAAGGGGGAGTGAGAGGGGTAGGTGGGGGAGAGGAAGTGGGTGGAGGGAGGGGGGAAATGAGGGGGGGAAAGGGAAGGAGAGGGAGAGAGGGTTGGGGAGGAGGGGAAAGTGGGAAGAATAGGTGGGGGAGAGGAAGGGAAGGGAAGGGCAGGGAGGGGAAGAGGGGGGGATGGAAATGGGGAGGGAGGACGAGATGAAGAGGAGGGGAGGGGAGGGAAGGGCAGGAGGGGGATGGAAATAGGGAGAGGACGAGAGGAAGGGGAGGGGAGAGGAGAGAGGATGAGAGAAAGGGAGGGGAGGGGAGGGGAGAGGACGAGGAAGGGGAGGGGAGAGAGAAATGGTGTGCAGGAGGAAAGGGAAGGAGAAAAAAAAAATTGTGGAGAGAAAATAAAGGACTAAATGACGGACTATTAGAGAGAGAGAGAGAGAGAGAGAGAGAGAGAGAGAGAGGGGGGGGGTCATGAAGTAAGATGGGGAGGGGGGAGAGGACTGGAGAGAAAGGGGAGGAGGGAGGTAGGGGTGGGAAGAAAGGATGAAGGAAAGGGAGGAAAGAAGAGAAGAGAGGGAGGAAGAAATGTGAGGGAGTAAGAAGGAAGAAAGGAAGTGAGGGGAGGAGGAAGAATAAGGAAGGGAGGAAGGAAGGAGAAAGAGGCGGAGGGAGGAAGAGGGGAATGAGGGGAGGAGGGGAAAGAAAGAAGGAAGACAGAGGAAGGGACGAAGAGAAAGGAATGAAACACGGGGAGGAGGAGGAGAAGGAGGAGGAGGAGGAGGAGGAAAGGAATGAGGGAGGGAAGGAGGGAGGGAGGGGTTATAAATTCCTCATCTAGAGCCATGAATTAAGGAGGGAGGGAGGAAGGGAGGGAGGGAGGGAGGAAGGGAGGGAGGGAAGTTTTAATTAAGAGTGAAAAAACATGGACAAATCAGCTCCTGTCTCGTTAGGGAGGGAGGGAAGGAGAGAAGGAGGGAGGAAGAGGAGGGAAGGAGGGAGGAAGAGGAGGGAAGGAGGGAGGAAGAGGAGGAGAGAGGAAGGGAGGGCGAAAGGGAAGGAGAGGAGGGAGGAAGAGGAGGAAAGAAGGGAGGAAGTAAGGAGGGAGAGAGGAAAGAAGGAAGGAGCAAGGAAGGAAGGAAGGTCCATCGAATTTCATGTAACCCTGACTTATGGTGTGTGTGTGTGTGTGTGTGTGTGTGTGTGTGTGTGTGTCAAAGGACTTTCATCTCATCACTTCCTCTACTCTAACTTCAATCTCTCTCTCTCTCTCTCTCTCTCTCTCCGTCCATACTGACTAAACCATCACTCAGCAGTCAATCATTTGAGGGTAGAACTGCATCAAGTGAATGGATGGTAGGCGCTTCGACCTACCACATAATAATAATAATAATAATAATAATAACAGGATTAATAACACTAATATTAGTAATAGGAAATATAATCACACAAACACACACACACACACACACACACACACACACACACACACACACAACTCTCTTTCTCTGTATTTCCAGCTTAAACGGATCTTGACTTTTTTTTTTCTGGAAGGGAACCGATGGCGTGCTTCTAGTGGCCTTTGGTTCCTTCTTTACATTGAGGGAGAGAGAGAGGGGGGGGAAGGGAGAGGAAATAGCAACAATTATACCACAAAGGTCTTTCTTTACTCTGTTAATATTAGATACGGTTATATTATCAGGTTATATCAGACAAGATTATTTTTTGTTATATATTCCAAGTCTAGGTGTTATATTGCCGTCAGTAACCCCCTCAATGGTACATATAAATCCAAATTTGTATAAAAATGTGTCAATAATAATCCATCCATCATCCAATCCTACGTTGCCCCATGAGCGTAGAAGCCCGTGGATAGGCAGTTGGTCCCGATATTTAAGATGAGAGTGACCAGACTCACTCATCCCTGAGTGGCATTACATGAGCAATCAACCTCAACCATCCCTTGGATATAAACCTTCACCGGCTCAATCCGACTGGAGCGAAATAATTACCCACTAAACCACCAGGCGCCGAAATCTGGTCATATGGTTACCACCCAGCGTAGTAAAGTTTCCTGGTGTACAGGAAAACATCTGGCTTGTCACTCAGTGTAGAGTCATCCACAGGCAGAAGTAAGAGGAATGAAGGAAAGACAGAAGAGGGAGCGTAAAGTCACCCGCAGGCAGAAGGACGAGGAAAGAATGAAGGAAAGGAAGACAGAAGAGGATGGAGGGAAAGAAGGATGGAAGAGAGGAAGGGGCAGATACCCGAGAGCAGCACTACATCGAGTGAGTGGATAGTGAGCGCCGCCACCTACCACTAATAATAATAACAATAATAATAATATGAAGTAAGTACGTCCCCATAGCGAAGAGGAGGTGGAAAAATAGGAATTAGCATAATAATCAAATCACAGGCTTTACTAACTCCTTCACTGCTTCAAAACATCCATCTATCCATCTATCGCCAGTCGCCATAATCCCGTAAGGGGTGGCCATTTGACTCTGAGTAATTGGTTTTACGGGGAGGGAAATAAATCCCCAAATTGTAATAGTAATGTGAAAAACAAAGTACCGTACATGAACGACGGCGAAGAGGCAGGGAAAAATCGGAATGAAAACGTCAATAAATAATACAAATTATCCATTATTAACCCCTTCACTGCCTCAATAACTCAAAATCTGAATAAAAATGATGAAAAATAATATATATAGTGCGTCCCCAGAGCGACGAGGTAGGAAATAATCATAATCCAAAACTCGAAAAGGGGCACAATAAAAAATTAAAACAGGCTTTATTATTTCTTTCACTCCTTTAAATAACTCAAAATCTGAATAAAAATGCTGAAAAATAATATATAAAGTGCGTCACCGGAGCCAAGAGGTGAAAAAAAAACAAAAAAAAAAAACAGCCTCTATTATTTCCTTGGCCCCTCCAAATAACTCAAAATTTTGATAATAAAATGTGATTAATAATATGTAGAAGAGGCTGAAAAAAAATCAAAATCAAAATTCAAAAAATCGGAATGGGACAAAAAAAAAAGGGCCGTATTAACCCCTTCACTCCTTCAAATAACTCAAAATCTTAATAAAAATGTTGAAAAATAATATATAAATTGCGTCCCAAGAGCGAAGAGGCGGGAAAAAAAATTCAAAATCAAAATTCAAAAAAATCGGAATGGGAGCATAAGTCGAAGCCGTTAATCCTGGCTGGGTTTTAAACGTAGGATAATGAGCGGCCTGCCTAAACACTCCCCCATAAAAAACAATTAATTTCCGCCATTCATAATTAGCCGGGGCAGCGAGTGAGTTATAGATATCTTAATTAGATGAGCGAGAGAGGGAGGGAGGGAGAGAAGGGAGGGAAAAAAATATGTATCAAAATCACGGTACGATCGTTTCCAAACTTGGCGGGAAAGAGAGAGAGGGAGAGAGAGAGAGAGAGGCGGGAGGACAATGGCAGCGTTGGCGGGCGTACGATAACATTTTATTTATTTTTTTTCTCCCTCTCTCTCGTTCAAATATTCCTCAAAATCAAGTTATGGCGGCGGGTTTTGAGGAGAGATGGAGGAGAGGGAGAGAGAGAGGCGCGTGCTGGCAGTAATTGTTGCGTCGGCTTTATATCTTTGATGCAGCTTACACCGCGATATTAGATTAGGGAAAAATACCCCCTGCGATTCCCTTTTGTCTTCAGTCACGCGACCCACAATGCATCGCTCAGGCGCAGGGAGGGAGGGAGGGAGGGGGGAGGGGCCATATCCATCCTCAGCATAAATGGCGGCTGCCCCTCCTCCCTCCCTCCTCCCCGTAGTGTTGATCATACACGCTTTTGAAAAATAAACGAAAAAGAGAGGGAAGTATAGTTTTCACAGCGTCTCGTCTCCCTGTAATCGCTCTTAAGATAAGTGGCCTAATATCAGCCGAGGCGGGGCGCGGGAAACAGGGCGCTATCCAACATGGCCGACTTCTGACGTCACTTCCGCCCTTATGGCTACGTGTCACAAGGCTGATTTTGAAACGGAGTAAGGCGGCTGGGGTGGGTGTCCTTCTCATCGCGCCGCCGTACACGAAACGAATGACATGCTGGCGGCGCGAGTCTAGAACGGGCGGGAAAAGTGCTCGGGGAACGAAGCAAAAATCAGCCTTCAAGTGTGCAGTGGAGAGAGGCGGGGTTGGGAGACAGTGGAAGACGGTCGGTTAGGCTCCTGTCCCTCCCGCCTTTTCCCTCCTTCCCTCCCCGCCCGTCTAATTATGCGACAGATTTGTATAATGAGTGTAAGTTTTTAATGAAAGCATCGCGCGTTACTGGCGATTAAGGAGGAAAGGAAGGATGGAAAACACGGGTGCTGATTTGACTTTTTTTTCAAACCGCCCGCCCTCCCTCCCTCCTCCCGCCATCTTTGTAACGGTGTTTTGGCGGGACGGGAGCACAAGTTTTATTTTTATTTAATACACTGCGATTTATTTTATTACACCAGCTTCTTAGACATTATATTTACATTATATATAAAAATAATTGGCGATATACAAGCATACCAACTTCTTTTAATACGTAATATAGCACTGGACGGTTGGGTATATTTTTAAAAGTTATATTTATAACATACTCGTACATTTAGCTACTTTACTGGCCAGGATAAGAGTATAACGATATACTTAATGCAATGGGATATATTTCACGGCATATTCGTATACTTATTTCTATTCAAAGCTGAGAGGCAGCATTTTTGAGCCAAATTAGAGTGAGTGGGGTATAGGATCTGACAGTACTTCTTCGTGACTAGCGTTTAATTCCCTGCCTCACCCTAAACCCTTCCTCTGGTTCACCCTACTTTATCTATTCATTTATCTACCTGTCTATCTGCCTCTCCCTTCGCTGCCTCACCCTGCCTAAACATAATCCTACTTCGCCCTGCCTCACCCTTCCTCCCTCCTTACCTGTCTTCCCTCCATCACTGGTACCTTCCTCCTGTCACCCTACCTTCCTTTCACTCTGCCTTACCCTACCCACCTTTTTCACAATACTTCATCCTTGCCTCACCCTACCTACCTCTCACCCTGCCTCACCCTACATGACCCTACCTTTCACTCTCCTAATCCTCCCTGCCTCACCCTACGCACCCTTCACCCCTCAACCTACCTCACTTTACCTTCCTATTTATTTTCCCGACTTCACCCTACCTCCCTATCTTCCCTACCTCACCTACCTGCCTCCCTACCTCATCCTACCTGCCTCCCAATCTTCCCTACCTCACCCTACCTGCCTCCCTTCCTTGCCCTACCTACCTCCCTACCTTCCCTGCCTCCCTATCTTCCCTAACTCATCCTACCTGCCTCCCTATCTTCCCTACCTCACCCTACTTGCCTCCCTATCTTCCCTACCTCACCCTACTTGCCTCCCTATCTTCCCTACCTCACCCTCCCTGCCCCCCTATCTTCCCTACCTCACCCTGCCTGCCTCCCTCTCTTCCCTACCTAACCTAACCTTCCCTACATCACCCTATCTTCCTTACCTCACCCTACCTGCCTCCCTATCTTCCCTACCTGCCTCCCTACCTTCCCTACATCACCCTATCTTCCTTACCTCACCCTACCTGCCTCCCTGCCTCACCCTAGCAGAGGAGGGGTGGGAGGCAGTGCAGTAAAGCAAACTCACCCCTGCGATAAAGCTACGTAATGGCCATAGTCCCTTCCTTCCCCTTATTACACACGACTTGCATTCTTTATTCAATTATTTACACATTTATTGCGTTATTTATCCTCATTTATCGTTATTTATTGCGTTATTTAGCGTTACTTATTCATTTATTAGCAGTATTTATTGAAGTATCGTTATTTCTTTCCCCTTATTACACTACTTGCATTCTTTATTCAATTATTTATACATTTATTGCGTTATTTATCATTTATCGTTATTTACTGCCTTATTTATCGTTATTTATTCATTTATTAGCAGTATTAATTGAGTTATCGTTATTTCTTTCCCCTTATTACACACAAGCATTCTTTATTCAATTACTTATACATTTATTGCGTTATTTATCCTCATTTATCGTTATTTAATGCGTTATTTAGCGTTATTTATTAATTTATTAGCAGTATTTATTGAGTTATCGTTATTTCTTTCCCCTTATTACACACTAGCATTCTTTATTCAATTATTTACACATTTAATGCGTTATTTATCCTCATTTATCGTTATTTATTGCGTTATTTATTCATTTATTAGCAGTATTTATTGAGTTATCGTTTTTTCTTTCCTTCCCCTTATTACACACGACTGGCATTTTTTATTCAATTATTTACACATTTATCGTTATTTATTCCATTTACCGTTATTTATCGAGTATTTTATTATTTATCCTTATTTATTGCATTATTTATCCATATTTTATTTCATTATTAGTTTATCATTTATCATCATTGCGTTATTTATTGAGTTATTTATCGTCATTTATCGTTATTTCCTTATTCCACAAGGCTGGCATTCTTTATTAAACTATTTACAAATTTATCGTTATTTACTGAGTTATTTATCGTCATTTATCGAGTTTTTTATCGTTTTTACTTTCTTCTTAATACACAATTATTTACCATTTTTTATTGCGTTATTATCATTATTTATCATGACACCGCATTATTTATTGCATTATTTATCATTATTTATTGGGTTATTTATCATTATTTATTGCGTTATTTATCATTATTTATTGGGTTTTTTATCATTATTTATTGCGTTATTTATCATTATTTATTGCATTATTTATCATTATTTATTGCGTTATTTATCATTATTTATTGCGTTATTTATCATTATTTATTGAATTATTGATCATTATTTATTGCGTTATTTATCATTATTTATTGCATTATTCATAGCTATTTATTATATTACTTATCATTACTGCGTTATTTATCATTATTTAGTCTTGCATTAATTCTTTTATATCATTATTTTATTTATCTACATTATTATTATTATTATTATTATTATTTTTTACCATTTATCGCGTTTATTGGATGTTTTTTTTTTCTTTCATTTATCACATTTTATTTTGGCCGTGTGGAGAGGATGGAGCGAGAGACTAACGAGGAGTGTCTGTGAGGTGGAGAGGGAGGAGAGCGAAGATGAGATGGAGGCTTGGAGTAACAATAGGCGTAAAAATTCAACCACCTACCACCATCGCTACCACAACTACCACCATCGCTACCACAACTACCACCATCGCTACCACAACTACCACCATCGCTACCACACCCACCACCATCGCTACCACAACTACCACCATCGCTACCACACCCACCACCATCGCTACCACAACTACCACCATCGCTACCACAACTACCACCATCGCTACCACACCCACCACCATCGCTACCACACCCACCACCATCGCTACCACAACCACCACCATCGCTACCACACCCACCACCATCGCTACCACACCCACCACCATCGCTACCACACCCACCACCATCGCTACCACTACTTTTTCAGTGACTACCAAATTCCATCTTTCGAAAGGATATGTTATTGTTAAGTACGTTCTGTTCTGTACACAGGCCTCTGGAGTTTGTGGGTTATGTAATATTATGTAATCTGTATATGTACTGTATTACGAAATAAAGAAATGATGATGATGATGACTACCACCATCGCTACCACACCCACCACCATTGCTACCACAACTACTACCATCGCTACCACAACTACCACTAT
>NC_136957.1:34090745-34113245 GCF_032717465.1 Coenobita brevimanus | reverse complement strand
CTACTACAACTACTACCATTACTACTATCACAACCACTACTGCTACTACTACTACTACTACCATCACTACCACTATCTCTCTCTCTCTCTCTCTTTCTCAGAACTAATCACTTGTCAATACTTTTGTGTACTTAAGCGTATGTGTGTGTGTGTGTGTGTGTGTTAAGAGAGATAGATGCACACACGTTCATACAGTACATGTGCATTTGTATGAGTAAGATGTGTGTATGAATGAATGTGTGTGTGTGTGTGTGTATCTCCCTCGTGTATACATCTAAACGTACACCCATATTTCCCCTCGCAGGTCAGTGTCTATATACGGCTATAACACTACATCGGGTGAGTGGACGGTGAAGAAGTGATACGGTTATGATACGGATTTTTGATACACACACACACACACACACACACCTCTACTACTCTTTCACACACACACATAAACGCATTTTCCCTCTTCCCATTCTCTCTCTCTCTCTCTCTTACACACACACACACACACACACACACACATCACTGCTATTGACTGGTTCACTATTTTCCCACACCTGACTGTCCATTGTACTCACACGCGTACACACACACATTCATAATCGTACACATAAATCCCCTTTCTTACGCACACACACACACAAACACACGCACATAATCATAGACTTAAATTTCACCACACCCGACACATACACACACACACACACACACCCGACACATACACACACACACCCGACACACACACACACACACACACACACACACACACACACGTCTACAGATTTTAGTCATCATCACTACCACCACTACCACCACCACCATCTTCATCATCGCTATCACCATCCTCCTCCTCCTCCTCCTCATGATCATCATCATCATCATCACCACCACCACCACTACCATAACCATCCTCCTCCTCCTCATCATCATCATCATCATCACCACCACTACCATAACCATCCTTTCTCCCCATCATCACCACCACCAACACCATAACATCATCTTTTCCTCCTCCTCCTCATCATCATCATCATCACCACCACCATCATCACTCAATGGCTCTCAAACTTCATCATTTTGTCTCCCCCTCCCACCTTTGAAGACAGATAGATAAATAGATAGATAGATAAGAAGGATGTGATTCTTAAAACATATATACCCTGCATGTACACTGGGCAACACTTGAACGTGGGACAGTGTGTGTGTGTGTGTGTATGTGTGTGTGTGTGTGTGGAAGGTCTAGCAACGATTTATTTCGGACGTTCCTGCCTCACCGACGCCTTTATCCTTCCTCTATATTAATTTTGACGTGGTATTCAAGTAGCCCAGTTCCGTCAGATGAAAACACATATTACTTTCCCGCCAAACACGTCTTAACACTTACCATCTAGCTGTTTGTTCTAAATCTTGTGTCCACTCCAGTTCTGCAAATAAAAAAAAATAAAAAGACAAAATTAGATAAATAGTACTATATAAACAGACTTCATAATCAGACAGACAGACCGATAGATGGACAGAGAAAGATAGATATAGGTATAGATAGAAAGAGAGAGACAGACAAACACACAAACTTGTATTCTATCTATTGTCAGACGCCTTAATCCCGTAGAAGATTATACATTTATATATAGATTACACGCACACACAAAACACACATTATATATATATGTATGTATGTATATATACATATATATATATATACATATATATATATATATATATGTATATATTCAGAGAGAGAGAGAGAGAATTTTGTCAGCGCTGTGTCCACAATTTCAGCCAAAAGAAATTGTTTTGTTGTAAGGAACACGGCTGTCATGGATTTTAGAGTATATATACTACCTGTCTACCTACCTACTTACCTACCTACACCTTATCTACTTACCTACCAAACCTTGTATACTTACCTACATACATACAAATCCACTTCCATACTTACCTAGATTATTGCACATCTACCTACTTAAATGCACCTTACCTACTTACACTTAACTACCTAGCTATTTACACCTTACCTACTTACCTACCTAGACCTTGCATACCTACCTACCTAAATACACCTTACCTATATTCATGCATATCTACCTACATTCAGACACCTTACCTACTTACCTACCCATAGCCAAACATACACTATACCTACCTACCTACCTACATACTTACATATCTACCTACCTACTTACACCTTACCTACTTACCTACCTAGACCTTGCATACCTACCTACCTAAATACGCCTTACCTACTTACCTATATTCTTGCATATCTATCTACATTCAGACACCTTACCTACTTACCTACCCATAGCCAAACATACACTATACTTACCTACCTACCTACATACTTACATATCTACCTACCTACTTACACCTTACCTACTTACCTACCTAGACCTTGCATACCTACCTACCTAAATACGCCTTACCTACTTACCTATATTCTTGCATATCTACCTACATTCAGACACCTTACCTACTTACCTACCCATAGCCAAACATACACTATACCTACCTACCTACCTACATACGCCAAATAAGGTACATCATCATCATCATCATCATCACCATCATCATCAATCATTATCGTTATTATATGGAGAAAGCACACACACACACACACACACACACACACACAGATTATGACCACTTATAGTTAGTAAGAATTAACCCCTTCATTACGAAGCCCTTGCCCTTGTGTGTGTGTGTGTGTGTGTGTGTGTGTAATAATGTACAAATAAACATAAAACAGGGAAAACTAATGGCGTTCTTAGTGTGTGTGTGTGTGTGTGTGTGTACGGAAAAATAGAGCGGTAGTGAATAGAGATGACGTAGTGTGTGTGTGTATATACGCGCTTGTGTTTGACTCCACCTCTGTCTCTCTCTTTCTCTGTTTGTCTCTCTCTGTGTACGCTGTGTGTGTGTCTGTGTGTGTGTATGTAGGCTGTGTGTGTACGTGTGTGAATGTGCATACTACTACTACTACTACTATTGCCTCTACTACTACTACTGCCACTATTACTACTACTACTACTACCATCACCACCACCACCATTACTACTACTACTACTACTACCATCACCACCACTACTACTACTACTACTACTACTACTACCATCACCACCACCACTACTACTACTACTACCACCATCACCACCACCACTACTACTACTACTACTACTACTACTACCATCACCACCACCACTACTACTACTACTACTACTACCATCACCACCACCACTACTACTACTACTACTACTACTACTACCATCACCACCACCACCACCACCACCACTACTACTACTACTACTACTACTACCATCACCACCACCACCACCACCACTACTACTACTACTACTACTACTACCATCACCACCACCACTACTACTACTACTACTACTACTACCATCACCACCACCACTACTACTACTACTACCATCACCACCACCACCACCACTACTACTACTACTACCATCACCACCACCACTACTACTACTACTACTACTACCATCACCACCACCACTACTACTACTACTACTACTACTACTACCATCACCACCACCACTACTACTACTACTACTACTACCATCACCACCACCACTACTACTACTACTACCATCACCACCACCACCACCACTACTACTACTACCATCACCACCACCACCACCACCACTACTACTACTACCATCACCACCACCACTACTACTACTACTACCATCACCACCACCACCACTACTACTACTACTACTACCATCACCACCACCACTACTACTACTACTACCATCACCACCACCACTACTACTACTACTACTACTACTACCATCACCACCACCACCACTACTACTACTACCATCACCACCACTACTACTATCATTATTATTATTATTATTATTATTATTAAAAATATAATATAAATCGTAAATGAAACTAAGGAAATAAATAATAAAAAAAATATATAAAATAAAAATGAAAATAATAGTAAATAAATAAAAATATAAATGACAATAAAAATAAAAAAGGAAATAATAAATAATAAATAAAATCAATAAATAGGTAATACTGATAATGGACCCGCCCAGACCTGGTGAGAGGAGGGAAATAACGAAAATAACAGAGAGAGAGAGAGAGAGAAATAACGAAAATGAGAGAGAGAGAGAGAGAGAGAGAGAGAGAGAGAGAGAGAGAGAGAGAGAGAAATAAGTGAAAATAAAAAATAAATGAAAACTAAAATAAATGAAAAAATAAATGTAAATGAAATATAAAAACTGAAAATAAATGAAAAATAAAAATAAATGAAAATGAAAAATAAAAATAAATGAAAAATAAAATAAATGAAAAAATAACTGAAAAATAAAATAACTGAAAAACAAAAATAATTGAAAAAATAAATGAAAAAGGAAAAAGAATAATAAAGAATAATGAAAATAAATGAAATATAAAATAAATAAAAAAATCAAAGGAAAAATGAAATAAGAATAATGAAAATAAATGAAAATAAATACATAAAAATACAGCAATAAATAAATAAATAAAATATAAACATTAGTAAAACAAATAAATAAATAGAATAAATATAAAGGTATGATATAACGCCCACTTGAAGAATGATGATAGATAGACTGACATGGATAGATAGGTAGATAGATAGGTGGAGATAGATAGACACTGAGACAGATGGCTAGGTAGATAGATAAGTGGACAGATAGATAGACACTGAGATAGATGGCTAGGTAGATAGATAGGTGGAGATAGATAGACACTGAGATAGATGGCTAGGTAGATAGATAAGTGGACAGATAGATAGACACTGAGATAGATGGTTAGGTAGATAGATAAGTGGACAGATAGATAGACACTGAGATAGATGGCTAGGTAGATAGATAAGTGGACAGATAGATAGACACTGAGATAGATGGCTAGGTAGATAGATAAGTGGACAGATAGATAAACACTGAGATAGATGGCTGGGTAGATAGATAAGTGGACAGATAGATAGACACTGAGATAGATGGCTAGGTAGATAGATAAGTGGACAGATAGATAGACAATGAGATAGATGGCTAGGTAGATAGATAGGTGGAGATAGATAGACAATGAGATAGATGGCTAGGTAGATAGATAAGTGGACAGATAGATAGACACTGAGATAGATGGCTAGGTAGATAGATAAGTGGACAGATAGATAGACACTGAGATAGATGGCTAGGTAGATAGATAAGTGGACAGATAGATAGACACTGAGATAGATGGCTAGGTAGATAGATAAGTGGACAGATAGATAAACACTGAGATAGATGGCTAGGTAGATAGACAGGTGGCGATAGATGGATAGACAGATATACACATAGACTGATATACAAACAGACAGATAAGATATACAAGCAGATAGACAGATGGATGTATATATAGACAGATAGATATAAATAAATCGATGGATAGATATAGATAGATAGATCGATAGATATACACCGTTATAGATAGATAGATGGATATATAGATAGATATACTGTACTTAGATAGATGGGTAGACAGATAGACAGATGGACAGATATATACAGACTAATAGACAGATGGATAGATAGATAAACTGATAGATAGATATAGATAGATGGATAGATATATAAATAAACAGATAAATGGATAGACATACGGATAGATTGATGGATATAGATAGATATACAGATAGATAGATGGATAGATTCAGAGACAAATAGACAGACATCACTATAGATAAATAGGAATAAATATACATAAGATAAAGATAGATAGACAGATCGATAGATAAACGGTGAGAGAGAGAGAGAGAGAGAGAGAGAGAGAGAGGGGGGGTCGGCAGGGCGTTACAAAGGCCAAAACGAAATAGGGAAAAAGAATTACGTTTGACAGCGACCGATGTGTGTGTGTGTGTGTGTGTGTGTGTGTGTGGTATAGTGGATGTATGCACCAAAGGAGGGTTTTTGTACACACACACACACACACACACACATGAAAGAAAAAACACCAGATGGAAAAAAACGAGAGAAATTTATTATGTTTTTTCTGTGTTTTTTTCTTTCTCTTCCTTTACCATGTTTTTGTTGTTGTTTATTTTTACTGCTGTTGTTTTTTTGTTTTTTTTTAGGAGCGGCGATAGGTTTTTGCTGACGGTTTCTCTCTCTCTCTCTCTTCACATCCGGACGACCACTACTACTATCACTACTAAAATTACTACCACTACTACAATTACTACTACTATTCCAACTACCAATACTACTCCAACTACTACCAAAACTACTACTACTAAAATTACTACTACTACTACTAACTTACAAATGTATGTTAACCAGCCATATCCAAAAATAAATCGCTATGGAAGAGGTGTTAGGGAACTTCCTTAACACCATGACCTCAAATGACCCCTCCCTCCTTAACGACTTCACTACGACCCTTCACGTCCCCCTCCCCTTCCTCATCGACCCCCTCCCTTCCCCCCACCCCCAAAACGACCCCCTCAGGCTTCAATTAAGGTCTAGTAACTACCCCCCACCCACGACCCTCCCTTCCTCTATCCCCTCCCACTCGCTTCTCCCCTTCCTTTCCCTCCAGTACGACCCCCTATCCTCCCCCCTCACGACCCCCTCCCTTCCCCCACACAACTCCCGTCCCCCATTCACCACGACCCCCCACCCCTCAGCAACGACCCCCTCCTCAAACCCTTCACTACGACCTCCCACCCATTACTACCCCAACCCGTCAACAACCATCCCCTCCCCTTACAACCCCCACCCCTCAGCAACCCCCCCTCTCACCTAACAACCCCCACCTCTCAACTACCACCCCACAGCAACGACCTCTCATCACGACCTCCACCCCTAAGCATCCCCCTCCCCCAACGACCCTTTTCACGACCCCCTCCCCCAACGACCCCCCATCACGACCCCCTCCCGTAACGACCTCCACCCCTAAGCATCCCCCTCCCCCAGCGACCCTTTTCACGACCCCTCCCATAACGACCCACCAGCACGACCCCCACAAGGGTAAAGGGGCGGGAATTGAATTAGTGTTGCTCTCTCTGATGAAACTCTCAGATTATCAGATATAAACCCATTTCTATCCCCCCCCTCTCTCTCTCTCTCTCTCCACTCTCTCTCTCTTTCTCTTTCCTTCTACTTCGTCTACTCTGTCTTTCTCTTCTGCCCTCTCTCTCTCTCTCTCCTTTCCTTCTCTCCTGTCCTCTCCCTTGACCTGTGCTTCTGTCTCTACCATCTCTCTCTCTCTACTTCATCTTCTCTGTCTTTCTCTTCTACACTCTCTTCTTTCTCAAGTCGTTTCTTTTACTACCTCTTTATCTATTTCTCTCGCCCCCCCCCACTTCTCTCTCTCTTTACTCCTTCAGCTTCTCTCTCTCTTCTTCTGTCTCTTCTTTAGCTTTCTCTCTCTCTCTTTTTCTCTCTCTCTTCTGCTTCTCCCTTATTCTTCCTCTCTCTTCTTTAGCCTCTCTCTCTCTCTTCTTCAGCTTTCTCTCTCTCTCTCTCTCTCTCTCTCCCAGTTCCAATACTGTTCAAGCGGTCCCCTGGGCATACTCGAGATCACACCTCACGCACACACCAACCAACACCCTCCCTACCAACATTCCTACCAACTACCAACATTTATAGCAACTACCAACATTCCTACCAACTACCAACATTTATACCAACTACCAACATTTATAGCAACTACCAACATTCGTACCAACTACCAACATTCCTACCAACTACCAATATTCCTACCAACTACCAACATTTAGACCACCTACCAACATTCTTACCAACATTTATACCAACTACCAACATTAATACCAACTACCAATATTCCTACCAACTACCAACATTTAGACCACCTACCAACATTAATACCAACTACCAATATTCCTACCAACTACCAACATTCCTACCAACGTTTATACACCACCATCACTACCAACATTCACACCAACTACCAACATTTCTGAGGACTTCTACCTCTACCAACATTCATACCCCATTACAATACTCTACCAACACTCCTACCAACATTCATACCAACTACCAACATAATACCAACATTCAGAGCACCTACCAACATTCCAACCACAATAGCGGCACCTACCAACATTCCTACCACAATTCAGAGCAACTACGAACATTCCTACCACATTTCCGGCACCTACCAACATCCCTACCACAATCACTGAGCGCCTACCAACCTTCCTACCACAATTCAGAGCACCTACCAACATCCCTACCACAATTCAGAGCACCTATCAACATTCCTACCACAATCCCGGCACCTACCAACATTCCCACCACATTTCCGGCACCTACCAACATCCCTACCACAATCACTAAGCGCCTACCATTCCTGCCATAACTTCAGCCAACAATCAAAACTCAGGCCAAACTACCAACATTCTCTGCCCCCTACCAGCTACCACTATTACTACTACCACAATCTCTACCACAACTACCACTATCACCACAACTACAACAATTATCACAACTACCACCACTCCCACAACTGAAATTACCACCACCACCACCACTACCACAATTATCAGCACAACCACAACTATTACTGACTACCACCACAACTACCACCACTACCACAATTCTTGGGTCCATTCCAACCACAATCGCTACCACCATCACACTGATTTTCTTGGCTGTACTAACCCCCCCCTCTCACTCTCTCTCCTATTCTCCCTCCAATTCCTCACCTTTCTCTCTCTCTCTCTCTCTCTCACACACACACACATTTCTTCCTCCATTTCCTCACCTTTGCCTATTCTCTCTCTCTCTCTCCCTCCCTCTCGTAAGCTATCTATCTATCTACGACTATCACTATCTATCCAATCAGTGTATCTATCTATGTGTCTATCGATCAATCCTGTCTATCTATCTCTTCATCTATCGACCCTGAGTCAAGGAAACTCTCTCTCTCTCAGGGGGGGTGGGGGGTAGGGGGGCCAATTGTCATTAATCCACACTGAATTTATGGTCGAGAGAGAGAGAGAAAGAGAGAGAGAGAGAGAGAGAGAGAGAGAAAGAGAGAGAGAGAGAGAGAGAGAGAGAGGTTCGCTGATGAGATAGACAGATATTAATAGATGATGGGACTGGTTGAGAGAGAGAGAGAGAGAGAGAGAGAGAGAGAGAGAGAGAGAGAGAGAGAGAGAGAGAGAGATTAAATAACCTCACTTAATCACGTCTCCATTAACAATGATGATGATGATGGTGGTGCGCTCTCTCTCTCTCTCTCTAATTACTACTGAGATCATTACCAGCCAATCATTCCTTAACTCCATTCACTGATTCATTCATTTTCTTCCTTCTTTCTCTTATTTTCTTTCCTAGTTGTCTCCTTCCTTCCTCCTTCAGTTGCTTCCTCCTTTCTCCCTTCTCTCCCCTCTTCCTTCATTTTCTTTTTTCCTCTCTTCCCCTCCCTCTCTCTCTCTCCCTCCTTCCTTCCTTCTTTCCTTCCTTTCTCCCTCCTTCCTTCCTTCTCTCTCCTTCCTTCTCCCTCCCTCCCTCCTTCCTTCCTTCTCTCTCCCTCCCTCCTTCCTTCCTTCTCTCTCCCTCCCTCCTTCCTTCCTTCTATCTCTCTCTCTCTCTCCCTCCCTCCTTCCTTCCTTCTCTCTCCTTCCCTCCTTCCTTCTCCCTCCCTCCCTCCTTCCTTCCTTCTCTCCTTCCTTCTTCCTCCCTCCCTCCTTCCTTCCTTCTACCTCTCTCTCCCTCCCTCCCTCCTTCCTTCTCTCTCCCTCCCTTCTTCCTTCTCTCTCTCTCTCCATCCTTCCTTCCTTCTCTCTCTCTCCATCCTTCCTTCCTTCTCTCTCTCCATCCTTCCTTCCTTCTCTCTCCCTCCCTCCTTCCTTCCTTCTCTCTCCCTCCCTCCTTCCTTCCTTCTCTCTCTCTCTCCCTCCCTCCTTCCTTCCTTCTATCTTTCTCTCTCCCTCCTTCCTTCCTTCTCCCTCCCTCTAATGATTTACTTATCCTATTCTTAATTAACACTACATCATTAGCACACCCTTCCTTCAATTCTCTCCTTCCTTCATTTCCCTTCCTCCCTCCTCTCTTCCTTCATCCACTTCTCTCACTCTCTTCCTTCCTTCATTTCTCTCACTCCTCTCTTCCTTCCTTCACTTCTCTCACTCTTCTCTTCCTTCCTTCACTTCTCTCACTCCTCCATTCCTTCCTTCCTTTCTTTAACTCCTCTCTTCCTTCCTTCCTTTCACTCCTCTCTTCTTTCATTCCTCCTACTCCTCTTCCTTCCTTCACCTCCCTCAATCCTCTCCTCCTTCCTCTCAACTGTCTCCCATTTCTTCCCTCCTTCAGCATTTCCTTCCTTCCTTTCCCCTCCTCAATCCTTCCTTCCTTCCTCCTTCTCTTCCTTGTGTTCCAACTCATATTATTCTCTCTCTCTCTCTCCCTAATTAACCCCTCCCTCTATTCTTCTCTCCCTCCCTCCCCTCCTCCCTCTCTCATTCCTTCATCATTAATTTCTCTTACTCATCTCCTTTCACCCCTGCTCTCTCTCTCTCTCTCTCTCCTCTCTCTTATTTTTTTTTTTACACATTCTTTCTATCTATCTATCCATCTATAACTCAATCCATCTATTTTGACACATACATTCTCTCTCTCTCCTCATCTATCTATTTATCAATCATTTTCACACATATTCTCTCTCTCTCTCCTCATCTATTTATCTTTCTATCTTTTTTCACACACATATTCTCTCTCTTCTCATCTATCTATATATCTATCTTTTTCACACATATTCTCTCTCTCTCTCTCCTCATCTATCAATCTATCTTTTGCACACATACATTCTCTCTCTCTTTCTCTCCTCATCTATCTATCTATCTATCTTTTCACACACATATTCTCTCTCCTCATCTATCTATCTATTTTCACACAAACACTCTCTCTTCTCATCTATCTATCAATCTATCTATTTTCACACATACATTCCCTCTCTCTCTCCCCCCTCCCCCCCGTCACACCCCATCACCCCCCAGCACCTCCATTAGGCGCCGAATAATCCATACTAACCGAATCATCCACATGTGCGTCGAGATGCCTACATGAGCGCCGAAATCACCAAAATCACGGCGCCGAGATGAACGCAACCGAACGCACTTGTAGAGCCGAATATATACCGGGAGCCGAAGTGACGGACGGAGCCCAATGTACTCCTCCGCCTCTCCCTCCCTCTCTCCTTCCTTCCTTCAGATTTCTCTCTCTCTCCCTCCCTCTCTCTCATTCCTTTTTTTTTTTTAGTCTTCTCTCCTTCCTTTTCTGTAGTCTCTCTCTCTCTCTCTCCCTCCCTCCTTTCAGCTTTCTCTCTCTCTCTCTCTCTCCCTCCTTCCTTTTCTTCAGTTTTCTCTCTCTTATTCCTTCTCTTCAGCCTCTCTCTCTCTCTCTCTCTCTCTCTCTCGTATATAGATAGATAGATAGATAGATGAACCCAATGAGACATAGAATTCAGTTGAACAGCTGATAGATACATATTGATAGACTGAATTAAGCTGACAGAGATAGATGGATAGGGGTGGATAGATAGATAATTAAGCAGACACAGACAGATAGATAAATTGGATTAGGTAGACAAACGTGAAAGAGACAGATAGATAGATGGATAGATATTGAAACAGGCAGACAGACATAGATAGATAGATATAGAATTAGGTAGACAGACATAGATAGATAGATATTGAATTAGGTACACATAGATAGATAGATAGATATTGAATTAGGTAGACAGACATAGATAGATAGATATTGAATTAGGTACCATAGATAGATAGATAGATATTGAATTAGGTAGACAGACAGATAGACAGATAGATATTGAATTAGGTAGACATAGATAGATAGATAGATATAGAATTAGGTAGACATAGATAGATAGATAGATATTGAATTAGGTACACAAACAGACAGACAGATTGATAGATAGAGATACTGAATTAGGTAGACAGAATGATAGATAGAAAGACAGATAGATACTGAATTAGGCATACAGAGATAGATAGATAGATACTGAATTAGGTAGAGAGACAGATAGATAGATATTGAATCAGGCAGACACATAGATAGATAGATAGATATAGAATTAGGTACACAGATAGACAGATAGATATACTGAGTTAGGTAGACAGAATGATAGATAGATAGATAGACAGACAAATGGACGAAATGATATAACTCAGATAAAGAAAATATCCAGAAATAAAGCGAGAGAGATAGACAGGAGATTGATAGATAGAAATAGATACACAGGAGCGCCGAACTGACCCCCTACACCGAAATGGACAACTCTAGAGCCGAGATCATCATTTTAGCCGAAAGCGTGACAATACATGGTGTGTGACGCGAGAGAGAGAGAGAGAGAGAGAGAGAGAGAGAGACGAGGAGGAGGTGGAGGAGGGAGGGAGGGAGGGAAAGGCATTGTCACCACAACTGTTAAACAAGGGAGAGATAAAGGGAGGGAGGGAGAGGGAGGAAGGGAGGGAGGGAGGGAAGGAGGGAGAGATAAAGGGAGGGAGGAAGGGAGAGAAAGAAAGGGAGTACTAACGAGAAGATTTGGAGGAAAGGAGAGAAAGAAAGATGATAGATAGATAGCCAGATATAAAGGAAAATAGACCAACACATATACACAGATAGATAGATACTAAGATAGACAGACAGATAGATAGGTACAGATGAGAGAAATAGATGGAGATAGATAGATATAGATAGACAGAGGAGGAAGAAATACAACATACCCACATAATATTGCTCTCTCTCTCTCTCTCTCTCCCCTTCAAATATTAATCTCTCTCTCTCCCTCCTCCAAACACCCCTCCCTCCTTAATATTCCTCCTCCAAATATTGCTCTCTCTCTCTCTCTCCCTTTCTCATATTCCTCCTCCAAATATTGTTCTCTGTCTGCCTCTCTCTCTCTCTCCTCCAAACACCCCTCCCTCCTTACTCTTCCTCCTCCAAATATTGCTCTCTCTCTCTCTCTCTCTCCTCCAAACACCCCTCCCTCCTCCAAATATTGCTCTCTCTCTCTCTCTCTCCTCCAAACACCCCTCCCTCCTTACTCTTCCTCCTCCAAATATTGCTCTCTCTCTCTCTCTCTCTCCTCCAAACACTCCTCCCTCCTCCAAATATTGCTCTCTCTCTCTCTCTCTCTCTCTCTCCTCCAAACACCCCTCCCTCCTCCAAATATTGCTCTCTCTCTCTCTCTCTCTCCTCCAAACACCCCTCCCTCCTTACTCTTCCTCCTCCAAATATTGCTCTCTCTCTCCTCCAAACACCCCTCCCTCCTCCAAATATTGCTCTCTCTCTCTCTCTCTCTCTCTCTCTCTCTCTCCTCCAAACACCCCTCCCTCCTTACTCTTCCTCCTCCAAATATTGCTCTCTCTCTCCTCCAAATCCCCCTCCCTCCTGCATATTCCTCCTCCAACTATTGCTCTTCACAAGCCATGCCTCCTGTGGACATGTATCATCGCGTCTGGTGTTAATCTTGCCCCCGGGACGCCTCCACCAACACCAATATACTGTGTGGTAGCTGTGTGGTAGTTGTGGTAGTGCTAGTAGTTGTGGTAGTGGCAGGTGTGGTGATGGTTGGAGGTTGAGGTAAATGTGGTGGTAGTTGTGGCAGGTTGTGGTGGTGGTAGTGCTTGTAGTTGTGGTGGTGGAGGTTGCGGTAAGTGTGGTGATAGTTGTGGCAGGTTGTGGTGGTGGTGGTGGTAGTGCTAGTAGTTGTAGTGGTGGTAGGTGTGGTGGTTGTGGTAATGCTTGTGGTGGTGGAGGTTGCGGTAGGTGTGGTGGTTGGGGGTTGAGGAAGGTGTGGTGGTAGTTGTGGTAGTAATGATGGTAGCTGTGGTAGTAATGGTGGTAGTTGTGGTAGTAATGGTGGTGGCTGTGGTAGTAATGGTAGTAATGATGGTAGCTGTGGTAGTAATGGTGGTAGTTGTGGTAGTAATGGTGGTGGCTGTGGTAGTAATGGTGGTAGTTGTGGTAATGATGGTAGCTGTGGTAGTAATGGTGGTAGTTGTGGTAGAAGTGGTAGTAATGGTTGTCTTCTTTCTCTACCTTCAACCATTTCGTTATCTCTCTCTCTCTCTCACTTATGTCTATCTATCTATTAACTCTATTTATTTCTGACTATAGTTGAATATCTATCTGTTCGTATCTACCTCTTCTCTCTTCCTCAATCTCCCCCTCCCTCTCCCTCACACACACACACACACACACACACACACACACACTTAACACATTTTCCTTTGCGACTTTTCCCCCATTTCCGGACGGCATCGGACGGCACACAATTTCGGATCCCTCCCCCTTTCCCCCCAGTTTCGAAATTTTTGTGTTTGTGTTCGTCCGGTTTCGTCCGATGTCGTAACGGAGAGAAAATGCAGCAATTAGTGCAGGTGTGTGTGTGTGTGTGTGTGTGTGTGTGTGTGTGTGTGTGTGTGTGTGTGTGTGTGTGTGTGTGTGTGTGTGTGTGTGTGTGTGTGTGTGTGTGTGTGTGTGTGAGAGAGAGAGAGAGAGAGATCAGAACACCTGCCAGGTATAAAGAAACATAGTGATTATCTATTTACTAATATTCACATAGATAGACAGATAGATATAATCAGATATATTCATAAATTTCCGAGACATATATACCTGGTGACAAAGTGAATAATTATAGTGATATTTATAAAGACTGCAAGGCTTCTTATCCCAGTCAGTTCGCAATTCGAGATATGTAAACGAATTATTGATCGCCACAATTACCAAAGTGTAATCACCTCACGAGGATATTAATGGGGTTCAGAAAATAAATCGCTAAGGAAAGGGTGTTAGGGATTCCTGTCTTAATCACCTCATCCCCGGGTCAACAGTAACTACCTCACCAAACGACATCAACATCCATCCAACGAGTGCTGAGTCATCCAGGTAACAAACAAACAAACACACACACAAGGAAGGTAAACATGAGTGAAATCAGGCCTTCGTAAAAAAAGAAAAAAAAAAGAATGGTGTCTCGTTCCTGTCTGGAAAATGTTGAGGTTTATTAGAGAGAGAGAGAGAGAGAGAGAGAGAGAGAGAGAGAGAGAGAGAGAGAGCGATAATACAAGAATAGTACATGTGAATGTGTGTGTGTGTGTGTGTGTGTGTGAGAGAGAGAGAGAGAGAGGTTCATAAACTATTCGATATTCACAGGTAAGAGGTAACGATTAATGGAGGTTATTAAACGGTGGATTAGGAGCTTGTTGGAAAGTGTTAAGGGTATGATTGTGATTATTAGAGTGTTGGATGCAAGAGTGTGGAGAGGGTGGGGGAATGGAGTCTCGGACCATCACTTAGTGATGGCCAAGGTAGAGCTGCAAAGAAAGTGGTTGAGGAGACGAAGGGGAAGACAGGAGGAAGCAGCTCCTGTGAGAAGAGTGGAGAAACTGCAAGATAGTGAGAAAATGACAGAGTATAAGAGCATAGTGGAAGAAAGATTGGGAAGGTATGAGCTAGAGCAGATGGAAGGGGTGGAAGACGTATGTAAGATATTCACGGAAGAGATAGGCGCAGCGTGTGAGGCGGTTTGTGGAGTGAGGAGGAGATGCAAGGGTGTGCAAGGGACAGCATGGTGGAATGATGAGGTGAAACGAGCTGTGGAACAAAAGAAGAAGGCATATGGTGAATGGTTGGCGAGTAGAGGTAGGGGAGAAGATGAGAGAGAGAAGAGAGAGGTATATGTGAGCAGGAGAAGGGAGGTTAAGAGACTGGTGAAGGAGAGTAAGAAGAAAGTGGATGAAGAGTTTGGGAGGAATCTGAGTGTGAAATGGAGGGAGAGTAAGAAATTGTTTTGGAAGGAGGTAAAGAAAGTAAGGCAGTGTGAAAGGGGAAATAGTAGGGGAGTGAAAGATAGGAATAATAGATTGTTGGTGGAGAAGAGAGAGAAATTCAGGAGATGGAAGGAGCACTTTGAGGATTTGTTGAATATAGAGAGTGAGAGCAGTGTGAGTATAAGTGGTTGGGGAATGGCTGGGAGAAGAAGAGATGAGAGGAGGGAGGAAGAGATCAGTAGGTCGGAAGTAGAGAAAGCGATGAAGAAGATTAAGCTGGGAAAGGCCCCAGGAATTGATGGAGTGTGTGGTGAAATGCTTAGGTATGGGGGTGAGATTGTTGTGGAGTGGATATGGAAGTTGTGTAGATTGGCTTGGGAAGAGGGAAGGGTTCCAGAGGACTGGAAATCAGGTATAATTGTTCCTCTGTACAAAGGAAAAGGGGAGAGAGAAGTATGTGGTAACCATAGGGGTATTTGCCTTCTTAGTGTGACTGGTAAAATATATGGTAGAATACTCATTGATAGGGTTAGGCATATGACAGAGGAGCTAGTTGGAGAAGAACAAGGGGGATTTAGGATGGGAAAAGGGTGTGTAGATCAGATATTTGTTCTAAGATGTTTAGTGAAGAAGTATCTAGAGAAGGGAAGGAAAGTGTATGCTGCCTTCATGGACTTGGAGAAAGCTTATGACAGAATAGATAGGCAAGGTATGTGGAAGGTATTAAGAATATATGGAGTGGAGAGGAAATTGTTGAGTGCTGTGAAGAGTATGTACGAGGGAGCTAGGGCTACGGTGCGAGTGGATGGTGAGCTGAGTGAGTTCTTTGATCTCAGTGTGGGACTGAAACAGGGTTGTGTGATGTCTCCATGGCTGTTTAATATATATATGGATGGGGTTGTAAAGGAGGTGCAAGGTAGGGCAGTGGATGTGGGGCTGGCCCTAATGAATGAGGGTGAGATTTGGAAGCTTCCGGTGTTGCTGTTTGCTGATGATACAGTATTGTTGAGTGAAGATGAATGGGAGTTGCAAGGTTTGGTGAATGAATTTGGGACAGTGTGTAGGAGGAGGAAGCTGAAAGTTAATGTAAACAAAAGTAAAGTTATGGTGTCTGAGAGGAATGAAGTCACAGAGTGTGCAGTGAGGTTGGATGGTGAGGATATGGAGAATGTGAGTGCATTCAAGTACTTGGGTAGTGTGATGAGTAAGGATGGAACTTTGGGGGATGAAGTACGTGAAAGGGTACAGCAGGGAAGGAAGGTTGTTGGTACACTGAAAGCAGTGATGAGAAATAGGGAGGTGAGTATGGAAGTTAAGAAGTCACTGCATGATGGTATTGTGATCCCTACCCTGACGTATGGAAGCGAGGCGTGGACCTTGCAAGAGGGGAACAAGTCAAGAGTGAGAGCAGTGGAAATGAGTTACTTGAGAGGAGCATGTGGAGTGACGTGGAGGGACAGGTTGACGAATGAAGAAGTGAAGGAACGTTGTGGGGTAGATGTGGATGTGGTTGAGAAGATTAGGAGAAATACACTGAGGTGGTTTGGACATGTGGAGAGAATGGAGAATGAAAGACTGACTAAGAGGGTGTATGTAGGTGAGGTGGAGGGAGGGAGAGGGAGGGGTAGACCGAGGATGAAGTGGAGGGATGGAGTTGAGAGGTATATGAGGGAGGAGGGGGGTGAGTTGGGGGGAGGGTAGTCAATTGGTGGGTGACAGAGTGACTTGGAGGCGTTTTGTCTGCGGCCACCCTTTGCGGGATTAGGGCGTCGGGCTATAGATAGATAGATAGATAGATAGATTATTAGAGTGATGTTGAAAGGGGTGGCTGCTGACTCTTTCTCTCTCTCTCTCACACACACACACATTATTCTTGTATTATCTCTCTCTCTCTCTCTCTCTCTCTCTCTCTCTCTCTCACACACACACACACACTATCCTTGTATTATCTCTCTCACTCTCTCTCTCTCTCTAAATAAAAAGAGCAAAATAAAACCCATGTGTCCAGCCTCGGTAACTATGGATGGGTAAAAAAAAACACACACACACAAAAACACCGCCACAGGATCAAAGGCTCAAGGGACACATGAGCACCGCGTCCAAGCGTCCTACGGAGATATTTAACTCTGCGTCGTCTTTATCAGCCCTCTTACACGAACGCCTGTCAACGCTCTCTCTTCCTCTCTCTAATTCCCCGTCTCTCTCTTTCATTCCCCATCTCTCTCTAATTCCCTGCCTCTCGCTCCCTAAGTCTCTCTCTTCCTCTCTAATTCCCCGTCTCTCTCTCTAATTCCCTGCCTCTCGCTCCCTAATTCTCTCTCTTCCTCTCTTTAATTCCCCGTCTCTCTCTTTAATTCCTTGCCTCTCGCTCCCTAATTCTCTCTCTTCCTCTCTTTAATTCCCCGTCTCTTTCTCTTTAATTCTTTACCTCTCTCTTTCTGTCTTTGTTCCCCGCCTCTCTCTTTCTCTTTATATTCCTCTCTTTAATTCCCCGCCTCTCTCTTTCTCTCTTCATATCTCCGCCTCTCCCTCTTTAGTTCCCCACCTCTTTCTCTTTAATTCCATGCCTCTCTCTTTAATCTTCCACCTCTCTCTCTTTTTAATTCTCTCCACTCTTCCTCTTCAATTCCCCACCTCTTTTTCTCTCTAATTCTCCGTCTCCCTCTTTAATTCCCCCTCTCTCTTTCTCTTTAATTCCTTCCACTACTTCTTTCTCCCTCTCTTAATTCCCCAGCTCTCTCTCTCTTTAATTCCCTCCTCTCTCTCTCTCTCTTTAATTCCCTCCTCTCTCTCTCTCTTTAATCCCCTCTCTCCCAATGAAACAAGTGCAAAATATGTCCCCAGCCTCTCTCTTTCTCTCTTTAATTCCTCGTCTCTCTCTCTTTAATTCCCACCTCTCTTTAATTCCTCGTCTCTCTCTTTAATTCCCACCTCTCTTTAAGTCCTCGTCTCTCTCTTTAATTCTCACCTCTCTTTAAGTCCTCGTCTCTCTCTTTAATTCCCACCTCTCTCTCTCTCTCTTTAATCCCCTCTCTCCCTCTCTCACAATGAAACAAGCGCAATATATGACCCCAGCCTCTCTCTTCCTCTCTAATATCCACCTCTTTTCCTCGTCTCTCTTTTTAATTCCCACCTCTCTTTAAGTCCTCGTCTCTCTCTTTCCCACCTCTCTCTCTCTCTCTTTAATCCCCTCTCTCACAATGAAACAAGCGCAAAATATGACCCCAGCCTCTCTCTTCCTCTCTAATATCCACCTCTTTTCCTCGTCTCTCTTTTTAATTCCCACCTCTCTTTAAGTCCTCGTCTCTCTCTTTAATTCCCACCTCTCTCTCTCTCTTTAATCCACTCTCTCCCAATGAAACAAGCGCAAAATAAGGCGTGTAGGAGCAGCGGCGGGGCAGGACAATGGCTGGCCGAGACATAAAACAGGATAAAATGGTTAGAATTCTCGTCTTCATCACCACACTCCATTACGCGACGCTGACAATGGCCGCCTCCCCGCATCCCGACCCTCACAACCCCGGCTTCATCCCCAAATATCCCACTCATCCTCCCTTCCTCCCGAAATCCCACAGGCTAATTTGAAAGCCTGATATTTTCCCTAAGTAACCTCACGTGGGGACTGATTTGAAAGGGTGAAATAGGCCGTTGGGGAGGATTTGAAGATTTGAATTTGGAGCGACGTTTGGGAGGCGGAGGAGCGAGTTGAATGGTGGAAGGCGCGATTCATTGACTAGTTCCGTGCCCGGTCACCAGGGGTCAGACTGTCGCTCCATCTTCCTCCCTCCTCCTCCTCCTTCTCTCCATCTCTCCCTCCCTCCTGATTGGCCCCTCTCACCCCAAATCTTCCTCCATTCCGCCCTACAACAATTCCTTTTATGCGGCCTGATTGTCTTGTCTCTCTCGCTGGGGGGGTTGCCGGAGCCCGCTTTTTCCTGCCTCTTTTTTTGTCCAACACATTTTGAGCCAACTTGATTCACACGTTTATTATTTTTTATTTTTTTCTACATTAAATGATAAATAAAAAAAAGTATTTGTTTGAATTAATGTTTACACTCATATCCCTTTCTTCGTGATTTAAAACTATCTGTCTACACACGTACACAGGCACATACACACAGACACATACACATGGACACAGACAGACATACACACACACACACACACTCTCTCTATCTACCTCTATCTCTTTCTCTCTCCCCTATGCTGTTTCACCTACTAACAGTCTATACATTACCACTATCAAAATAATCTCTATCTTCTCCATATACAGTATCATCACCTCTACTTAGCACTGCTTGGTGAGGGGGAGGGGAGAGGGAAGGGGAGGGGGAGATGGGAGGGGAGGAAAGTGAAGGTGGGGATGAATGGGGAAGAGAGAAAGGGGAGAAGGAGATGGGATGGGATGGGGAGGAAAGTGAGGGTATGGATGAATGGGGGACAGGGAAGGGGAGGGGGAGTTGGGGTGGGGAGGAAAGTGAAGGTGGGGGCGAATGGGGAAGAGAGAAAGGGGAGAAGGCGATGGGATGGGATGGGGAGGAAAGTGAGGGTGGGGATGAATGGGGAAGAGAGAAAGGGGAGAAGGAGATGGGATAGGGAGGAAAGTGAAGGTCAGGATGAAAGGGGGAGAGGGAAAGGGAGGGGGAGATGGGGTTGGGAGGAAAGTGAGGGTGTGGATGAATGGAGAAGGAAGGGAAGGAAAGTGAGGGTGGGGATGAATGGGGGAGAGAGAAAGGGGAGGGGGAGATGGGGGAGAGGAAGGGGAGGCGGATATGGGGTGGGGATGAATGGGGGAGAGGGGAGGGGAGGAGATCGGGGGTGAGGTGAATGAAGAATAAGGGGAGGGTGGGGAAGAGAATGGTGGGATTAAGGGCAGGGGGAAGAGGAAGGGGAAGGAGTGGGGGAGGGTGGGTTGGGGAACTGTAGGATGAGGGGTAGGAAGGGGAGGGGTATGTGAGGTGGGGAGGGGTGTGGGTGGGTGAGGCTGGGTAACCGAAATGTGATATAAGGGGAATGGGAAGGGGAGGAGTATGCATGTGGGGTGGGGAGAGGAAGGTAAAAGGGAGGAATGGGGAGGGAGGGGGAATCATGGTGGGGAGGGGCGTGTAGAGGATTGTGGGTAGATGGGTGAAATGGGGAGCAGTATGTGAGGTGGGAAGGATGGGTTTTGGGGGCGAAGGGTGAGGGAGGGATGGGGAGGAAGGGAGACAGAGTTGAGGAAGGATTGGGAGGAGGGGTATCAGGCATGGGGGAGAGGGGTGGGGAAGGATGGGGGAGAGGTATGAGGGATGGGGGGAGGAGGGGTATGAGGGATGGGGAGGAGGGGTATGAGGGATGGGGAGGTGGGGTATGAGGGATGGGGGGAGGTGGGGTATGAGGGATGGGGAGGCTGGTCAGTATTCGCCATGGTGCGTTAGAGCGTCATCACATAGCCATTACACACACACACACACACACACACACACACACACACACACACACACACACACACACACACACACACGCAATCACTGTCCGATATTCCCAGCCCGCCAAGTGACGCTGATGGCATTTTAACGCATCCACAAGTGACGCCAGAACCATCCCCATTTTTATCCGTCACGCCCACAACACGCTGCTCGGTGGGCGTGGGTGTGGGTGGAGGTTGTGTGTGAGGGAGGGGGTGGGGGAGAGGGTGTGGGTGTGGATGGTGGAAAAAGGGTGGAGATGTGACGCCAGAACCACCCCCATTTACATCCGTCACCACCCACAACACGCTGCCTGGTGGGCGTGGGTGTGGGTGTGGGTGGGGTGACAGAGGGTGGGTGGCGTGGTGAGGGTTATGTAGGGGACGATACAGGGGAGTTGGGGGAGGGGGAGGGGAAGCAAATGCGTGGGTGACGATGTGGAGTACGGGAAAGAGGATGGGGGAGGGAGGGGGAGGGGAGGTATATGTGCGGGATGGGGGTGGGGAGAGTGAGTGGGTAGGGAGAAGTGGGGGAGAATGGGGTGAATGATGATATGAGTGGGGGACGATGTGGGGGTGGGGTGGGGAGGGGTGTGTGGGCGGGGGAGGGTGTGGGAAGGTGACGGTGTAAGTTATCATCATCCAAAACACACACACACACACACACACACACACACACACACACACACACAACACACACACAACACACACACAAAACAAGAGTAGACACCATGGAAGAAAAAAAAGACCCAATAATAATAATAATAATAATAATAATGATGATGATGATGATGATGATGTCATGACCAACAGCATCAACCACATCAATCATCACCACCACTATCGTCATCATCACCACCATCACTATCATCATATCATCATCACCACCACCATCACCTCTTTCTTACTATCATCATTATCATCACCACCACCACCACAATCACTATCATCATCATCATCATCATCACCACCACAATCACCATCATATCTTTATAACTATCATCATCACCACAATCACTATCATCATCATCATCTTCATCACCACCATCTCTATCACCATCACAATCACTATCATCATCATCTTCATCACCACCATCTCTATCACCATCACAATCACTATCATCATCACCACAATCACCATCATCTCTATCATCATCACCATCATCATCACAAATAGCGGCTGTCTTAAGAGCTGCGGGGCTGCTTACCTGTCTAATCAACACTGAAAGACAGGTGTAAATTTTCCTACATCTCTCCA
>NC_136957.1:34078245-34085745 GCF_032717465.1 Coenobita brevimanus | reverse complement strand
CCTCCCTCTCTCTCTCTCTCTCCCTTAACCAAAACAATGTAATACCACCTCATTCCTCTCTCTCTCTCTCTCCCTTAACCAAAACAATGTAATACCACCTCATTCCTCTCTCTCTCTCTCTCCCTTAACCAAAACAATGTAATACCACCTCATTCCTCTCTCTCTCTCTCTCTCTCTCGCTCTCTCTCTAATCTTCATTTATCCCTTTCTCTTCATCTTTTCTTTTTCTATCCTTCTTCCTTCCTTCCTGCCCATTACCCTCTCTCTCTCCTTCCTTCCCTCCCTCCCTCCTTCCTTCCCTCCTCCCCATAGTCTCTCCAACTCCCTCCCTCCCGGCTCCCCTCTTTCTTCCCTCCCTTACTCCCCCTTTCCTCCTCCCTTTTTCCTCTCGAACCCCCTCCCTCCCTTGTTTACCTCCATTCCTCCAACATCTCTCCTTCCTTCTCTCATTCCCTCCCCCTACCTCTCCGTCTCTCCTTTCCCCTCCTTCCTTCCCTCCCTCCCTTTCCGTCCCCCCCCCTCCTTAACCCTCCATCTCTCCTCTCCCTCCCTCCCCTCCATATCTTCTTCCCACTCTCCTCCCTCTTTCTCTCCCCCTCCCCTCACCCTTCATATTTCTCTCCTTCCTCCTTCCCTTCCTCTCTCCCTCCCATTCATATCTCATTCCCTCCCTCACTCCTCCTCTCCCTCCCCTCCATATCTCCTTCCCTTCCATCCTTCCATCACTCCCCTTCTCCCTCCCCCTCCCCTCTATATCTCCTTCCCTTCCATCCTTCCATCAACTCCTCCTCCCCCTCCCCTCCATATCTCCTTCCCTTCCATCACTCCCCTTCTCCCTCCCCTCCCTCCCTCCCCTTATATGTAAATCAGATAACAATTGAAATCTCGTTATGCACTGATTCCTTCTATCTCTCTTTTCCCTCCCTCCCTCTCTCTCTCTCTCATCCGTCTATCTATCTAGTTATCTAAATCTGTATACATTCACCTATCACATTCTCTCTCTCTCTCTCTCTCACCAAAATTGTGCTCTTTTGTGCTCTACTACTACTACTACTACCATCACTACTACTACTACTATCACCACCACCATCACCACTACTACTACCATCATCACAACTACTACCACCACCACCACCATCACCACTACTACTGCCACCATCACCACCACCACTACTACTACTACTACCACCATCACCATCACCACTACTACTACTACTACTACTATCTAGGCTTTAACTCTCACTATTTTTCCATCCCAATTTAACCTAACCCCCTATATCAACACCACACACACTGGCAGTCACCACCACAATCACTACAATCATCACAAACCACCACAATCACCACCACACACATCACAATCATCATCAAAATCATCACCACTCATCACAACCATCACCAATCATCATCACACATCACCACAACAATAACCACAAAAACAATCACCACCGCAGTCACCATCACACATCACACTCACCACCACACATCACACTCATCACAACATCAAACACCTTTTTCAAGCATCACCACCTGTGTGATGAGTGATTAAATTCAGTAATAAAAATTCTGCTTTGTAGTTGTCCATGTGTGACTGCACCCCCAGCCACATAATAATAATAATAATAATAATAATAATAGTAGTAGTAGTAGCAGTAGTAGTAATAATAATAACAATAATAATCACAGTAGTAGTAGTAGTAGTAGTAATAATAATAATAATAATAATAGTGACAATTAATCGGTAAATTTTCACTTTAAAAACTCCAATTATACAAAATACTATCAAATAGAGAATGAGAGACTGACTAGGAGAGTGAGGTGAGAGGAAGGGAGAGGGGGAGGCCGAGGATGAGATGGATGCATTATGAGAGGGGTGTGAGGTGGAGAGAGGGCAGACTGATAGTTCTAACCCCACCCAACCCCTCTCTAACCCCACCCAACCCACTCTAACCCCACCCAACCCCTCTCTAACCCCACTCAACCCCTCTCTAACCCCACCCAGCCCCTCTAACCCCACTCTAACCTCACCCAACCCCTCCCTAACCCCACCCAACCCCTCTCTAACCCCACTCAACCCCTCTCTAACCCCACCCAACCCCTCTCTAACCCCACCCAACCCCTCCCTAACCCCACCCAACCCCTCCCTAACCCCACTCAACCCCTCTCTAACCCCACCCAACCCCTCCCTACCCCCACCCAACCCCTCCCTAACCCCACTCAACCCCTCTCTAACCCCACTCAACCCCTCTCTAACCCCACCCAACCTCTCCCTAACCCCACCCAACCCCTCTCTAACCCCACTCAACCCCTCTCTAACCCCACCCAACCCCTCTCTAAACCCACCCAACCCCACTCTAACCTCACCCAACCCCTCCCTAACCCCACCCAACCCCTCTCTAACCTCACCCAACCCCTCCCTAACCCCACCCAACCCCTCCCTAACCCCACTCAACCCCTCTCTAACCCCACTCAACCCCTCTCTAACCCCACCCAACCCCTCTCTAACTCCACCCAACCCCACTCTAACCCCACCCAGTCTAAACATAACACAAAATACACTTCTTATTGCATCTATTATGGTAATGGTGTGGCTTTAGTGCTGGGGGGAGGGGGGAGAGAGAGAGAGAGAGAGAACCAACAGCTTTTGTCTTTGGAAATAATCACAAAAAGACAATGATACAGGAAGAATCTCTCTCTTTCTCTCTCTCAAACTGGCAGGAAAAAGTGAGAAGGAACACATGTAGAAAAACTGATATGGAAATTTTATAGGAAAGGACGAAAAGAGAACAAAGATTCAATTTCAGTTACGTTCCTCCCTCCATCTTTTTCTCTCCCTCCCTCCCTCCATCCTTCCTTCTCTCCCTCCCTCCCTCCATCCTTCCTTCCTTTTCTCTCCCTTCCCTCCTTCCTTTTCTCTCCAACCCTCTTCCTTCCCTCCTTCAATATCTTGTCATACCTTCATCCTTCTCCCTATCCTTTCCTCCTCCCCTCCATTCTACCTTCTTCTTTCCTCCTGCCTTCCTTCCCTCTCTCCATTTCCACTTCCCTCCTTCCTTCTTAGCTTCCTCCGCTCCTTCCTACCTTCCCTCCCACCTTCATATCCTAATCTACCTCCCTCCACCTTCCATCCCTTCTTCCCCTATCTTCCCCCCTTCCTCCCGCCACCTTCCATCCCTTCTTCCCCTATCTTCCCCCCTTCCTCCCGCCACCTTCCTTTCTCCCTCCCTCCTCCTTCCCTCCGTGCCTCCACCTCGCCTCAAAACCGACACAATTTACATACTGCTCCAATGACATTCGATATTGCAAATCCCAAAGCAAATTACATTTTGGGACGCACCACTCCATCTGAATACGTCACACGGCGGCAGGGAGGAGGGAGGGAGAGAAAGAAGGGAGGAGGGAGGGAGGGAGAGAAAGAAGAGAGGAGGGAGGGAAGGAGGCAGGAGGGAGGGAGAGAGACGAAGGAGGGAAGGATGAACGAAGGGAAAGGGGGGAAAGGATATGGTGGTTAGGAGGGAAGGAGGGAAGGAGGGAGGGAGGGAGAGGAAGAAGGGAGGGAGGGAGAGGAAGAAGGGAGGGAGGGAGAGAAAGAAAGAAATGAGGCGGGAGGGAGGGAAGGAAGGATGAACGAAGGGAAAGGGGGGGGATGGATATGGTGGCTAGGAGAGAGAGAGAGAGAGAGAGAGAGAGAGAGAGCACGAGAGAGAGGTAAGGAGGGGGATGAAGGGATGGGGGAGGGAAGGAAGAAAGGGGAGCGGCTGAAGGTGACAGGGAGAAGGAAAGAAGGGAGAAAGACTAGGTAGTAGGGAGGGAGGAGGGAGGGAAGGAAGAAGGGGAGGAAAGATGGATGTGTGAGGTACGGAAGAAAGGAAGGAAGCAAGGAAGGAGTCAGGGGGAGAGAGGGAGGGGGGAGGGAGAGAAGAATGATGGAAGGAAAGACGGAGGGAGGGAGGGGGGGAGGTAAAGAGTGGCCGGGAGAAAAGAGGGAGGGAGAGGGGAGGAGAGAGGGAGGGAGAGGGGAGGAGAAGGGGAGGAGGGAGAAAAGGAGAAAAGGAAGGTGAGAGAGAGAGAGAGAGAGAGAGAGAGAGAGAGAGAGAGAGAGAGAGAGGCACCAGTGAACTCTCAGGCAAACATGTCCACTTTAAATGATATCCCTGACGACCTCTTTCCTCTTACTCTTGCCTCTTCTTCGTGACTATTTCCTCTTGGCTCTTCTTCGTGACTATTTTCTCTTTCTCTTAGCACTTCTTCGTGACTATTTCCTCTTCCCTTTTAGCTCTTCTTTCTGACTATTTCCTCTTCCTCTTTCCTCTTCTTCGTGACTATTTCCTCTTTCCTCTTCTTCGTGACTATTTCCTCTTACTCTTAGCACTTCTTCGTGACTATTTCCTCTTACTCTTAGCACTTCTTCGTGACTATTTCCTCTTACTCTTAGCACTTCGTGACTATTTCCTCTTACTCTTAGCACTTCTTCGTGACTATTTCCTCTCTACTCTTAGCTCTTCTTCGTGACTATTCCTCTCTCTCTTTACTCTTATTCTAACCAGACGATTTTATTCAGATTAGAGAGAGGGAGAGAGAGAGAGAGGGGGGGGGATCACTAGGAGGAATGTAGAGAACACGGAAGGAGGAAGGGAGGGAGAGAGAACACAGGGAGGAAGAGAACACAAAGAAGGAAGAACATAGGGTGAACACACACACCCAACACGGAAGGAAGGAAGACAGGGAGGAAAGGAAGGAGAGAACACAGGGAGGAAGGGAGAGAGAGAGAACACAGGGAGGAAGGGAGGGAGAGAACACAGGGAGGAAGGGAGGGAGGGAGAGAACACAGGGAGGAAGGGAGGGAGGAAGAGAACACAGGGAGGAAGGGAGGGAAGGAGAGAACACAGGGAGGAAGGGAGAGAACACAGGGAGGAAGGGAGGGAGGGAGAGAACACAGGGAGGAAGGGAGAGAACACAGGGAGGAAGGGAGGGAGGGAGAGAACACAGGGAGGAAGGGAGAGAACACAGGGAAAGGAAGGGAGGGAGGGAGAGAAAAAGCACAATGAGGAAGGGAGGGAGAGGGGGAGATAACAGAGGGAAGGTAGGGAGAAAGAACACAGGGAGGGAGGGAGGAAGGGAGAGAACACAGGGAGAGAGGGAAGAAGAGAACACAGGGAGAGGAAGGGAGGGAGGAAGAGAACACAGGGAGAGGGAGGGAGGGAGGGAGAGAACACAGGGAGAGGGAGGGAGGGAGGGAGGGAGGGAGGCGACTGTGGATGGTTAGTATTAGAATTTTTGATGTCGCTGTCTCCCTCCCTCTCTTCCTCCCTCCCTGAATTCTCTCTCTCCCTCCCTTCCTTTCTTTTATTCTCGCCCTACCTCCCTCTCTGCATTCTCTCCATTTCTCTCTCTCCCTTTCTTTCACCTGTTCCCTCCCTCCCTATCTCCTCTCCCTTCACTCCTCCCTCCTTGTATTCTCCCTATCTTCCTTCTTCGCTCCCTTTATTTCACCTACTCTCTCCCTCCCATTTTTTCTCCTCTCACCCTCTCCTTCTTCTTCTTCTCTCTCTCTGTCTCACCTCCTCTCTCACTCACTCACTACCTCTCTCTCCCTCCCTTTTTTTCTCTCTCCGTGTGCCTCCTTCCCTCCTACTACCTCTATCCCTCCATCCTTCCCTCCATCTCTCTCTCTCTCTCTCTCTCACTCCACGTCCCCTCCCCTCTCCCTTTCATCTCTCCCTCCCCCCCACTTTCCCTCCCTTCTCTCTCCCCCTCCCCTTCCCTTCCTTTCTCTCCCCTTCTGCTGAACTTTCTTCTCTTTCTCCCTCTCCTCTCCCCTTCAACCCCTTCTCCTCTCCCTCTCCCCAACTCTCCTCTTCTCCCTCTTTTCATCTCCCTCCCTTTCTCCCCCACTCACTATCCCCCTTCCCCTCTCCCATTTTCATCTCTCTCTCCCCCTTCCCTCTCTCTTCTCCCCCTCCCTCCCCCGTTCTCCTTTCACTCTCCCCCTCCTCTTCTCCCTCCCTCTTTTCATCTCTCCCTCCCACTTACTCCCCTTTCCCTCTCCCCCTTCTCCTCCCTCCCTTCCTCTCCCCTCCCACTTACTCCCCTTTCCCTCTCCCCCTCCTTTCTCTCTCTCTCTCTCTCTCTCCCTCTTTTCATCTATCCCCCTCCCTTTCCTCCCACTCTTCCGTACCCCTCCCCCTTACTGCCGTTTCCCTCTCCCCCTTCTCCTCCCTCTTTTCATCTCTCCCCCTCCCCCTTACTCCCACTCTTCCGTACCCCTCCCCCTTACTGCCGTTTCTCTCTCTCTCTCTCTCCCTCTTTTCATCTATCCCCCTCCCTTTCCTCCCACTCTTCCGTACCCCTCCCACTTACTCCCCTTTCCTTCTCCCCTTTCTCCTCCCTCTTTTCATCTCTCCCCCTCCCACTTACTCCCCTTTCCCTCTCCCCCTCCTATTCTTTCTCTCTCTCTCTCCCTCCCCTCCCACTCACTCCCCTTTCCCTCTCCCCCTTCTCCTCCCTCTTTTCATCTATCCTTCTCCCTCCTACTTACTCCCCTTTCCCTCCCCTCCCTCCTCCCTCTTTTCATCTCTCCCTCCCTCCCCCTTCCCTTCCCACTTACTCCCCTTCCCCTCTCCCCCTTCTCCCTCTTTTCATCCCTCCCTGCCTCCCTCCCCGCCTCCCTCAGTTCACTTTGGCCGTGCACCAGGAATTCATTTCGGTATATTTGTTTTGTATTACTTGGCCGACCCGCTGCCTCTGCACTCAAAGAACTTTAATACAACGAATGGAAATGTTGCGCGCGTGTGTGTGTGTGTGTGTGTGTGTGTGTGTGTGTGTGTGTAAGGTGTATTTGTTGTATGAGTATTTGTGTCTTTCAGTGTGTGTGTGTGTGTGTGTGTGTGTGTGTGTGTGTGTGGAAGGTGTATTTGTTGTATGTGTATTTGTGTCTTTGAGTGTGTGTGTGTGTGTGTGTGTGTGTGTGTGTGTGTGTGTCCTGATGGTAGTTAGTTTTGTGTGTGTGCGTTTATTTCTGTGTGTGTGGATATCTTTCGTCGACTGCGTGTATTTATAAGTCTGTGTGGGAGTGTGTGTATGTGCGTGCGCGTGTGTTTATGTGCGTGTCAGCAGCTTCCATTTGTGCGTGTGTACTGATACGAGGACAGACTGACGACTGCGTGGGTTTACAAAGGTGCATATATATATATATATATATATATATATATATATATATATATATATATATATATATTCACACTTGGGTGTGTGTGTGTGTGTGTGTGTGTGTGTGTGTGTGTGTGTGTGTGTGTGTGTGTGTGTGTGTGTGTGTGCGTGCGGTTATCACGTACAGTATACAGCGATTTACTCTTGAAGGTTAGGTATTTAAGTGTGTATGTATGTATGTAAGTGTTCTTTATGTGCATATGTCGTCTGTGTATGTATGTAGGTATTCATGTATGTGTAACGTCTGTGCATGTATGTATGTGGGTAGGCAGGTATATATGTTATGTATGT
>NC_136957.1:34043245-34070745 GCF_032717465.1 Coenobita brevimanus | reverse complement strand
GAGGGGAAAATGAAGTGTGAGAGACTATGAGAGAGGGGAGGGGAGGGAAGAGACAGAGAGAGAGGGGGAGGGGGAGGAAAGAGGGGAAAATGAAGTGTGCGATGGAGGAGGGGGGAGGGAAGAGAGAGAAAGAGAGAGATGGGGGATTGAAGAGGTGGGTGAGAGAGGGAGGAAAGTGGGTGGGAGGAAGAGAGAAAAGAAGGAAAGAGGAGGGAGGGAGGGAGGGAGGAAGGAAGGAAGGAGGGGAAGGAGGAAGAAAGAGGAGAAGGGGAAGGAGGTAGGACGATGAGGTTTGAGGAACCGTAAGATAGGGTGGGAGGGAAGACAGAGAGGGGGAGGGGAGAGGAAGAAGAGGAGGGGGTAAGAGGAGAGAGAGGGGGGAAGAATGAGGTGTGAGGGACTGAGGGGAGGGGGGAGGAGACGGAGGGGGAGGGAAGGGAGACGGGGAGGGGAGGGGAGGGGGGAGACAACAGAGATGCTAGGGCTCCATTACCATTACCAATAGAGATTATCATAGCGTGTAAACAGAGTAGTGTGGGGGGAGGGGAGGGGAAGGAGGGGGAGTGGAGGGGTGGAGGGGGGAGAAAGAGAACACCCCCCTCCTCTATACCACCCCCTCTCCCCCCCACCCTCCGTGTCGTCTTAATGTCTTACTCTCGCCAAAAGATTCACGTAATTTTTGGCATCCTAACGCCGTAAAAACGCAGTCAAAATCTCCGGAGCAAGTGGGCGTTGGTATCAAGTCCAGAGGTTGGTTATTATCCCCCATCCAGCCAACCCTTGACCTGGCCCCGCCCCGCCCCGCCCCCCGACCCACCTGACTGGCCCATCCCGCCATTGATCCGAACTTGGCCCCGCCCCCCGGCCAATGGGAGGGCGGTGTGGGCGGGGCGCTGGGCGGGGCGAGGGTGGGGGGTGGCAGGGAGGCGAGTGAAGTATTTGTGAGCATTATTTGATGAGCGATACTGGTAGTGAAGTGAGCAGTTGGCCACATTATCGTCAGTACTACATTAGTGATCACTGTGCTCCCTGCTCTCTCTCTCCCTCGGCCACAACTTAACCCTCCCGAGGGCTTGTCTCTCCGCCGCTACAGCTCCGCCACGCCACTATTCCAAGCCACGACTCAACTACGACTACTACTACATTCCCCGCGACGGCCTCACGTGCTCCGCGGCTTCCGCTTCCGCCGTCGTCGCCGCCGCCGCCGACTTGTGCGGCGCCGGGTTCGAGTCCGCGCCGGTATTCGAACCCGCGACCCCAGCAGGCCCAGCTCTACGCTCCCCTGAACGCTCCCACGTGCCCCCCTGCTCCCGCCAGCACCGCCGCCGACAGGACTCACCGGAAGAGGATAATATTCGAATCCACGGCGGCGGGTTCGGGTCCGGGTTCGAATCCGGGTCGGGGAGGATGTTGGAGGCACAGCAGGGCAACAGCAGCGTGGCGGGCGGGGGCGGGGGCGTGCTGAGTCTGCTGCACAGCATGGAGCAGCGCGGGGGTCTCATGCTGAACCCTCCGCTGGCCGCCCTCACCACCATGGCCGACATGAAGACCCTGTACGCGCACGGCCCCGCCAAGAGCCTATCGCCGCAGTCGCCGCCGCAGGTGTCGCCGCAGGAGGTGGCCAACTACGGCGGCGCGGCGACCTCCACCACCACCAGCCTCTCCACCCCGCACAACATCGAGAACATCCTGAGCCGACCGGGGCCCATGACGCCCACCTCGACGGGCTTCTGCGGCGTGGGCGGAGTGGGCTTGGGCAGGCTGGGCGGCGGGGTGGGCCTGTACGGTGGGTTGGCGGGTAAAATGGCCGACCTGACCCGCCCCACCACACTGTACTGGCCGGGGGTTCAAGGCATGCTGCAGAACCCACTCTTCTGGCGAGAGCGTATCCAGGCCTCGCATGGTAGGTACCTAGGTGTGTCACTCCCGGGTTTGTTCTCATTAGCTTACTATCTCTAACTCACTGTCTCACATCATCACTACCTCATTATCTCACTATCTTTCAATATCTCACTACTTCTCACTTGCTCACAATTCGCTTTTCTCCCGTGTTATTTACTCTCTCTCTCATTTTCCTCGCACGGTGGGTACTTGTCACTATCTTTCAATATCTTACTATCTCTCTCACTCACTCGCTCACAATTCGCTTTTCTCATTCAATAATTATTACTCACGCAGTCACGCCTCACACGATAGATACCTCTCATTAACTCACTCTCTCTAATTTTCTCACTCTACAACTTGCCTTCCTAATTCACCATGTAAGTTATTCACCATTCATCTCACTCATTCAATAAATAAATTCCCTCTCTCTCTCTCACACACACACTGCTAATTCATCACGTTATTCATTCACCATCCATCTCATTCACTCACTCATTTTACCCTCACAATGAGTTACTTACTCTCTCTCTAATTCACTCAATTTACCCTCCTCACTCACTTTCAAGCCTCGTGTGGTATATGTACTTATATGTGTGTTACTCCTTGCTTTCTCACTCGCTCACTCTCTCATTCTCTCTCTCTATTCACCATTTTATTCATCACCCATCCCTCACTCGCTCTCTCTAACTCACTCTCTTTATTCATTTACTTATAACCCTCTCTCTCTCACTCACTCTCACACCCAATCAAATTCACTCTCTACTCCATCTTATTCAACATTCATCTCTCACTCACTCACTCACACGCAATCAGTAACTCACTCACTCTCTCTCTCTCATTTATGTTATTTAGTATCTCACGCACGCACGCAATTAGTTACTCGCAAAACTCGCAATCAGATACTTCAGTGCGTCACTCACTATTTTGTTCTCTCTCTCTCACGCACCTAACCCACACGCATTTCACCAACTCGCCAAGCATCACACACAGACACACACACACACACACACACACACACCAAAACAGTATGAAAGGCGGGATATTCTCTACTGATTATTTTTATGTGATGGCAATATCACACACACACCGCCTATAACCCCCCCCCCCGACTCCCATACAAAGGTACAAAATGCTATCAATCTATCTATAGCCAGAAGCCTTAATCCCGAAAAGGGTGGCCACAAACAAATCGCCTCCACGTCACCCTGTCCCCTGCTGTATCGCTGTCCTCCCCCCTCTTACACCCTCCTATGCTCTAAAATTAATTAGGGAAGGAGAAATAAGGAAGAAATAGGGAAGGAAAAATAAGGAAGAAATAGGGAAGGAAAAATACTAGCAGAGAATTTCCAGCGATTATTTCCCAGCCCGAGATAAGTTTTGTGTGTGTGTGTGTGTGTGTGTGTGTGTGTGTGTGTGCTTAATATTACTAACACATAATAATATTTCACGTAATACTTTTAATATCGACTGAAATTTTATAAGCGAGCCATTATTATTATTATTATTATTATTATTATTAAAGTATTATGCTTTAATCTCACCCACCACTATTATTACCGTATAACTATCACTACTGCTTTATTATTATTATTATTATTATTATTATTATTATTATTATCACGCTATTACTATGCTTTATTTCCCCTCACTATTACTACCCTTTGTTGTCACTACTTTGCTCTTTTCACTCTAACTTGGCCTAAAATTGCCGTCTCTCCATCTTGAATGCTGAGGTGTAACAATAGATTAACTCTAGAATATGATGCTAGTCACGAAGAAGTGCTATGGAAAGGATGTAGAGCCGTAGTATTGTCTTCCCTGCCACTGAGCTACGTGAAATAAGCTGCAAAATGACGAATGCTAGTCACGAAGAAGTGCTGTAGAAAGGATGGCAGTAGATTAGCACTAGAATATGATGCTAGTCACGAAGAAGTGCTATGGAATGGATAACAGATTAGCACTAGAGTAGGATGCTAGTCACGAATAAGTGCTACGGAAAGGATAACAGACTAGCACTAGAATAGGAGGATAGTCACGAAGAAGTGCTCTGGAAAGAATAACAATAGATTAACACTAGAATAGGATGCTAGTCACGAAGATGTGCTCTGGAAAGAATAACAATAGATTAACACTAGGATAGGATGCTAGTCACGAAGAAGTGCTATGGAAAGGATAACAATAGATTAACACCAAATATGATGCTAGTCAAGAAGAAGTGCTATGGAGAGGATAACAGACTAGCACTAGAGTAGGATGCTGGTCACGAAGAAGTGCTGTGGAAAGGATGCAGAGCCGCAGCCTTCTCTACCACTGAGCTACGTGAAATAAGCCGCAAAAGGACGAAAATCCGGACCAAGTTTGAGTCTCCTTGGTTACTAGTCCAGCGAAAATCAAGACTACACTTTATATGGTCCTTTCCCCTCACTCGCTCACTTTCACATACTCACTCTCGCTCACTTTCACACACACAATAATTTACTTCTCTCTCTCACTTTCACACAGAATAATATAACTCGCTCACTTTCACACAATAATTTACCTCGCTCACTTTCACACACAATAATTTACCTCACTCGCTCACTTTCACACAATAATTCCTCTCGCTCACTTTCACACACACACACACACAATAATTTACCTCACTCTCTCACTTTCACACACACAATAATTTACCTCACTCGCTCACTTTCACACAATAATTCCTCTCGCTCACTTTCACACACACACTCAATTTACCTCTCACTTTCACACACTTTACCTCACTCGCTCACTTTCACACAATAATTCCTCTCGCTCACTTTCACATACAATAATTTACCACTCTCACTTTCACACAACTTGCCTCTCTTGCTTACCTTCTAACACTCGATACGGTAATTCTCTCACTCACTCACTCAATTTTACCACTCGCTCACTCACTCAATAATTCTCTCTCACTCAATAATTTTCTCGCTCACTCACTTACACTTAATTTTCTTACTGGCTCACTTTCACACACAGTAATTCCCTAACTCACTCCCTCACTCAATATTTCTCTCTCACTCAAATACGTACTTCTCTCACTCAAATAACTCACACTCAATTTCTCGCTCTCTCTCTCTCAAATACGTAATTCTCTCACTCACTCTAACTCAATCCCCTCACTCAAATAACTCACTCACACAAATAATTCTCTCTCTCTCTCTCTCTCTCTCTCTCTCTCTCTCTCTCTCTCAAATACGTAATTCTCTCACTCATATCTCACTCAGTTTTTTTTTCTCTCTCTCTCTAATACATAATTCTCTCACTCAAACTCAATCCTCTCACTCAAATAATTTCTCTCTCTCTCACTCACTCTAACTCAATTCTCACTCAAATTATCTCTCTCTCTCTCTCTCTCTCTCTCTCTCTCTCTCTCTCTCTCTCAGTGGTCAGGCGTATCAATTAATACTGATTACATGCATCACTAGACTCTTTGTGTGACTCTGACTACTGAGTGCTTTTTTCCCGACTATCACCTCCATCACCACTACTATCACCACCATTACTATCATTATCACCATTACCACCACCATCACTATCATCATCACCATCACCACCAACATCACTATCATCACCATCACCACCAACATCACTATCATCACCATCACCACCAACATCACTATCATCACCATCACCACCAACATCACTATCATCACCATCACCACCATCACCATTACCATCATCACCACCATCATTTTCACCACCACCATCATCATCACCACCACCATAATAATAATAATAATAATAATAATAATAGTAATAATTCGCGTAGCTCACTGAGCGAAAAAGACTGTAGCACTTCTTCGTGACTAGCATCGTTAAATCTATTGCTGCAGCACAGAACACGTGATGAAGATATGGCAATTTTAGGCCGCAGTAGTAGTAGTAGTAGTAGCAGTAGTAGTAGTAGTAATAATAGTAGTAGTAGTATTTGTGATAGCAGTAGTAGTAAATAATAATAATAAAATAATAATAATAAAACAATAATAATAATAATCAATGATACTATTACTACTACTAAAACTACTACCAAATATTTCTCCTCAGTCCCGATATTCCTCATTTCCCGTCACGATATTTTATTCATTTCTAGAGCCGATATTCCTCATTTCCTGTCCCGATATTTCTCATTTCCACTCCCGATATTCTTCATTTTAGTCCCGATATTTTCTTCATTTCGAGAGCCGATATTCCTCATTTCCATTTCCGATATTCCTCATTTCCACTCCCGATATATATACATTTCCCTCCCGATATTTTTCATTTTAGCGCTGATATTCTTCATTTCCTGTCCCGACGGACACCCTTTCCTCTCCCGATATTCCTCATTTCCACTCCCGATATTCCTACTATAATTCCAATACTACTTTCCCGTTTCGATATTCTCGTTTCCCCTCCCGATATATTACCTACACTTCCGATACTCCTCATTTCCAGTCCCGATAGTCACCCTTTCCACTTCCGGTATTCTCATTTCCACTCCCGATATTCCTCATTTCCACCTCCGCTATCCTTCCTTTCCTGTGCCGATATTCAGTTCATGTTCCGATATTACGATGTTCCAGTCCCGATAGTCCTAAATTTCCGATACACCGATATTACACCTTATAATAATAATAATAATTTCATTGTAAAGCTTATCGGTGACAATAATAATAATAATAATAATAATAACAAAAACACTTGCAATGATGATTCAGTAACAGCGCTTTCAGTAACAATAATAATAATAATAAATAATAATAATAATAATAATAATAATACCCAGCGTTTCACAAACAATAATAATGATAACAGTTGTAGTAGCAGTAGTAGTAATAAAAACAGCAATAATAATAATAATAATAATAATAATAATAAGCCTTCATTTCCCAGTAGTAATAATACTACTAATAAATCCATTGTCAATTATCCTCCCCATTTATTGGCACAAAATATGGTAATGATGATGGCGATAGTAGCATAGAAATTTGTAGTAGTAGTAGTAATAGTAGTAGTAATAGTAGTAGTAGTAGTAGTAGTAGGAGGAGTAGTGGTGGTGGTGGTGGCAGTAGTAGTAGTGGTGGTGGTGGTAGTAGTAGTAGTAGTAGTAGTAGTAGTAGTAGTAGAAGTAGTAGTAGTAGTAGTAGTAGTAGGTGGAGGAGGAGGAGGAATAAAAATGACGATGATAATAATAATAATAATAATAATAATAATAATAATAATAGTAATAATAATAATACATCGCTGAGTTATAAGTGTTTAAAGTCCGCAATCTTGTCGCGTAAGGAAGTTCCGTAACACCTTTCCTCAAGTGACTTATTTTGCTGATTACACCTTACTCTCCTCCCACGTGTTACAAATATCCATCTAACATCGCCATACTCTGCATAAATATCGTACACAGGGATATTAACCAGCCATAGCCAAAAATAAATCGCCAAAGAAGAGGTGTTAGGGAGCCTTAAGGCGTGCGGGAGATGATGATGATGATGATGATGATGATGATGATGATGATGATGATGATGATGAGGAGGAGGAGGAGGATAATAATAACAATAATAATAATAATAATATAATAATAATAATGATAATAATAATAATAATAACACCTCACAACACGATAACGCTTATCTCTCTCTCTCTCTTATCAGTAACATTATTAATACCGATAACACCCAAGCCATCGCCCGCAAAAATAAATCGCTCAGGAACAGGCGTTGAGGGATACCGCCTATTATTACTACTGATAAGGTCCATACCATCGCTTCCTCCGTCCCCATCACTCATCAAGCTATCTTATATGTATCTATTTTTATCTATCCAGACTGACGCCGCGTCTTATGAGGGGCGGACTCCCTATCAGTAATTTGATAAGGTCTTTACTTGCCATTATTGGTGTAGGGCTATCTATTTTCTATCTATTGAAGGGCTATCTATTTTCTATCTATTGAAGGGCTATCTATTTTGTCTATCGAAGGGCTATTTTCTATCTATCGAAGGGCTATCTATTTGTATCTATCGAAGGGCTATTTTCTATCTATCGAAGGGCTATCTATTTTGTCTATCGAAGGGCTATTTTCTATCTATCGAAGGGCTATCTATTTTGTCTATCGAAGGGCTATCTATTTGTATCTATCGAAGGGCTATTTTCTATCAAAGGGCTATCTATTTTCTATCTATCGAAGCGCTATCAATTTCTATCGAAGGGCTACCTGTTTTCTATCTATCGAAGGGCTATCAATTTTCTATCTATCGAAGGGCTATCAATTTTCTATCTATCGAAGGGCTGTCTATTTTCTATCTATCGAAGGGCTGTCTATTTTCTATCTATCGAAGGGCTATCTATTTTCTATCTATCGAAGGGCTATCAATTTTCTATCTATCGAAGGGCTATCTATTTTGTATCAATCGGAAGTGCTATTTTCTATCTATCGAAGGGCTATCTATTTTCTATCTATCGAAGGGCTATCAATTTTCTATCTATCGAAGGGCTATCTATTTTCTATCTATCGAAGGACTATCAATTTTCTATCTATCGAGGGGCTATCAATTTTCTATCTATCGAAGGGCTATCTATTTTATATCTATCTATCGAAGGGCTATCTATCCATCTATCTATCTACCTGTGTTTTCTATCTATCGCAACGGCTATCTATCCATCATCTATCTATCGTAAGGCCTTCCTGTTCCTATTTTTCTATCTATCGCAACGCCTATCTACCATCTATCTATCGTAAAACCTCTATCTATTTTCTATCTATTACACGACGCCATTTTCGTCCATTTTATATATATATATATTTTTTTTTGTTAGATATATTTTTGGCTATTTATTTTTGACGTTATTTTGGCGGGTTTAATTTTTGGCGTTATTTTTTTATTGGGTTAATTTTTGGCGTTATTTTTTTGGGGGGGTAATTTTTGGCGTTATTTTTGGGGAGGGTAATTTTTGGCGTTATTAATTATTGCGTTAATTTTTGGCTATTTATTTTGGCGTTATTTTTTACTGCGTTAATTTTTAGCGTTATTTTTTACTGCGTTAATCTTGAGGGTGTTAATTTTTGGCGTTATTTTCTCGTTCTTTTCTGGGTTAATATTTGGCGCTATTTATTTTTCGGTATATGAACTCTTGCCGGCATCGTTTAATAATAATAATAATAATAATAATAATACGAGCAATAATAATAATAATAATAATAATAATAATAATAATACGAGCAATAATAATAATAATAATAATAATACGAGCAATAATAATAATAATAATAATAATAATAATAATAATAATACGAGCAATAATAATAATAATAATAATAATAATAATAATACGAGCAATAATAATAATAATAATAATTTTTTCTTAGTTTCTGGATGCGCTAAACTGTGATGTTAATTTTTGGTTGGCCTAAATTTTTGCGTATTTTCCTTTGCTTTATTATTATTATTATCATTATTAGTGATGTATATATATATATATTTTTTTCTTTTTCGTGTTAATTATTTTTTAAAGTATTTTTTGTGGTCTTTTTTTGGCGGTGTTAAATTTTGGAGTTTAGTACTTTGGGTTTAATATTTGGTGAGCTTTTATTTTGGTCCCGTTACTGTTTTTATTACTATTATTAATTATTACTATTATTATTATTATTATTATTATTATTACGCACTATCATTGTTATTAGTTATTATCATTATTATTTCTCTGGTCATACTAGTTACTATTTTTTTTTTTATGTACATGTGTAATTCTCTCTCTCTCTCTCTTACATATTGCTTTCTCTCACCCTCATTTCTTCTACCCTCATAATTCCTCTCTCTCTCTCTCCTGCTTCCGTCCGTCTTCTTCTCTACCTTCATCATTTCTCTCTCTCTCTCTCCTTCTCTCTCTCTTTTTCCACCTTTACTCTTCTTACTCTCTTTTCCTCCATCTTCGCCATTCTCTCTTGTCACAATCCGTCCTCTCATCCTCTCTCTCTCCACCTCCTCATTCTTCCCTCTTCCTCTTCTTTTTAATCTACCCTTATTAATCTATCGCTTCTTATTCTCTCTATTTCATCTATCTCTCTTTACTCTCTTAAATTCTCTCTTTCCCTCCTACGTATTTCCTCCTTCCTTCTTATTTACCTTCGTTTGTATTCTCTCTCTCTCTCGTCTGTCTTCCATTTTCTTTCTCTTCTATATCTTTCCTTCAGTCTTCCTTCATTTCTTTTTAGTTCCTGTTTACCTTCTCTGCCTCTTTCCCTTTCCCTCACTTCCCTTCCCTCCCTCCACCTCTTCCCTCATTTCACTTCCCTTCCCTTCCCTCCCTCCCTCCCTCCACCTCTTCCCCTCCTTCCTTCCTTCCCTCCCTCTCTCTCTCTCCCCTCCACTAAATATTCCATCTCACCTCCTCTTCTCTTAGCCTATTGTTTCTTCCCTCCCTTTCTCCCCTCACTAAATAACCCATCTCCCCTCACTCCCCTCCCCTCTAACCTCAAACACTTTACCCTTCCCAATCACCCATACGATTCTCCCCCATCTCCCCTTCTATCTTCTCTCCTCTCCCCTTCTTCCTCTTCTTTCTCTCCCTCTTCCTCCTCCTCTTCTCCCCTTCCAATTCTCTCCCCTCATCCTCCCTTTGACTTCACTCCCCTTTCTCCCTTCCCTCCCCATTCAATCATAACCTCTCCCCCACCCCTTTCTTTCTCTCCCCGCCTCTCTCTTCCCTCACCGTCTTCTCTCCCCTTTCCTCCTCCCCTCTTACTCTTCCTTTTCCTCCCTCCCCCTCTCTCCATTCCTCTCCTCTCCCCTCTCTTTCTCTCCACTTCCCCCTCTTCCATCTCTCCTTTTTCCCCTTCTCTCTATAATTCCTCCACTCTCTCCATCTCTATCACTTTCCCTTCTCTCTCTCTCTCTCTCCATTCCCTCCCTCTCTTTTTCACTCCTTACGTTTATTCTCTCTCTCTCTCTACCCGTCAATATAGTTTATCATTCCTTTTCTTTCACACATTCTCTCTCTCTCTCTCTCTCTCTCTCTCTCTCTCTCTCTCTCTCACATAACCTCCCTTTATCTTCCTCCTCCCTTGTTATCCTTTCGTTTGCTCTCTCTCTCTCTCTCCCGGCCAATTCATACCTTCCCTATTATTATTCTCAAGCCATTTTCTCCCTTTTATGTCCTCCCTATCATTCTCTCCCTCCCTCTCTCTCTCTGTCTCTCCCTTTCTTCCTCCCTCCTCTCTCCCTTTCTTCTCCTTTCCCTACCCCTTTTCCTTCCCTCCCTCCCTCCCTACCTACCTTTTCCTCCCTCTTCTGTCTATTTTTTATTCTCTCTCTCTTCATTCTTCTCTCCCTTTCTATTACTCTCTACCTCCTCTCGCTTTCTCTCTTCCGTCCTTCATTCTCTCCCTCCCTCTCTCTCTCTAATAATTCCCTTCTTCATTCTTTCTCTACTTTTATTTCATCTCCCCCTACTGCATTCCATCCTCTCTCTCTCTCTCTCTCTCTCACACACACACACACACACATTCCATCCCTCCGTTACTTTCCTTCCTATACTCATTCTCTCTCTCTCTCTCACACACACACATTCCATCCCTCCGTTACTTCCCTTCCTATACTTATTCTCTCTCTCTCACACACACACACATTCCATCCCTCTTACCCTTCTTCATATATTTCTCTCTCTCTCTCTCTCTCTCTCCCTCTCTCTCTCTCACACACACACATTCCATCCCTCTTACCCTTCTTCATATATTTCTCTCTCTCTCTCCCTCTCTCTCTCTCACACACACACATTCCATCCCTCTTACCCTTCTTCATATATTTCTCTCTCTCTCTCTCTCTCCCTCTCTCTCTCTCACACACACACACATTCCATCCCTCTTACCCTTCTTCATATATTTCTCTCTCTCTCTCTCTCTCTCATCGGCGGGTACTGGAGTGGGCAGCGCAGATGGGTAGTTACGATGTTGTTAAGTGTGTAATTTAAACAAACCATCTCTCTCTCTCTCTCTCTTAAACAACCAAGCATTCTGTTCTCTCTCACTGTCTGTCTGTCTCTCTTTAGCTATCTGTCTATCCATCTATCTCTTTATCTTTCTATCTATGTATCCACCTATATCTATCAATCCACCTCTCTCTCTCTCTTTAGCTACTGTATGTAACTATTTACCCATCTCTCTCTCTCTCTCTCCTTCTATCTATCTATCTACTTATCTCTAATCAAACAACACAGCACTCGTCTCAGCCTCCCTCTTCTCTCTCTCTCTCTCCACTATCTCTCTAACCAAACAACACAGCACTCATCTCAGCCTCTCTCTCTCTCCTTCTATCTATCTATCTACTTATCTCTAACCAAACAACACAGCACTCATCTCAGCCTCCCTCTTCTCTCTCTCTCTCTCTCTCTCCATTATCTCTCTAACCAAACAACACAGCACTCATCTCAGCCTCCCTCTTCTCTCTCTCCACAAACCACCAACCAGTACTTTCCCCGGCTAACCACCGTCCAGCGCGCCAACAAGGCAATTAGGTCGTTAGCGTATATCGGGCCGGACAGCGATAGGGGGAGGGGTTGTTACAGAGTCGTTAGCGTCCTTAATTACGCGGTATCGGGACGCGCGGGAGTAGGAGAGGATTATCGGCTGAGTTTATCGGGTGTCGGCTGTGTTTATCGGGTGGCTGTGTAATTAATCGGTGTTTTTATCGGTGCGGTTTCTTTTGTTTAGGTTTATCGGGTGGTTGTGTGGTTTATCGTGTGTTTCAGTGAATTATCGGCCGTTTATCGGGTGGCTGTGTGGTTTATCGGGTGTTTTAGAGGATTATCGTCTGTTTATCGGGTGGCTGTGTGGTTTATCGGCTGTTTTAGAGGATTATCGGCTGTTTTAGTGAATTATCGGCTGTTTATCGGGTGGTTGTGTGGTTTATCGGCTGTTTTAGAGGATTATCGGCTGTTTATCGGGTGTTTTAGTGAATTATCGGCTGTTTATCGGGTGGCTGTGTGGTTTATCGGCTGTTTTAGAGGATTATCGGCTGTTTATCGGGTATTTTAGTGAATTATCGGCTGTTTATCGGGTGGCTGTGTGGTTATCTGGTGTTTTAGTGGATTATCGGCTGTTTATCGGGTGTTTTAGTGGATTATCGGCTGTTTATCGGTGGCTGTGTGGTTTATCGGGTCTTATAGAGGAATATCGGGCCGGTTTATCGCTATCTACAGGATCGGTTTATGGAGGTTAATCGGCATTTCATCGGCTGTATAATTCTGTCAATCAAGGAAGTGTATCGGCGCATCTTTAGGGTAGTTTGATCGGCACGTTTATCGGTTTTTTGTTTTATCGGTATTTTGGGGGAAATTTACAGGCCTAAGATATAATATATCGGCGTTTTTAAGAGTTGGTTTATTGGCTGTTTTGTGGTTTATCGGAGCTTTATCGGTTCTTTAGTTATTTAGCGGAATTTTATCGGATGCGTAGTTTATCGTTTTTCTATAGGCTGCTGTGGTTTATCGGTTTTATACGTTCTATCGGTGTCTATGGCTTCTCGGCTCCCAGTGGCCTACCGGGGGCGCGTTTTATCGGCTGCACTGTAATTTATCGGTAATCAGTGCGGCGCCAATTACACTACATCGGCACGGGGCGGGAGGGAGCTGGAGAGGATTATCCGGTGTTTAATCGGTGGCTATGGAAAATTCGTAATGCCTCTTCCTTTGCTGTTTATTCTCCTCACTGGTTTATCGGCTTATTTGGAGCGGGATTATCGGTGTATTATGACCTACTTTATCGGTGCTAATAAATGATCGGCAAGATATAAATAAGTCGGTTTATCGGTCAAAATATCGGCTATTTATTTTCTTCGGTTTATCGGTTTATGATGACCTACTTTATCGGTGCTAATAAACAATCGGCAGGAGTTACATTAGTCGGGTTATCGGACAAAATATCGGCGTGTTTTCTTGGCCTCTTTTTTAGCGGGGAAGAAAGAACTTAAGGCCACAGCCCGCAAGATTTCTCCCTCAAAAAATAAATAAATAAATAACGAAATAAATGGATCAAATTCAAGATGCAGTTATCGGTGTTATGAGAGCTACTTATCGGCGTATTTTGAGAGCTATTTATCAGTAGTCATCGGAGTAAATTCAGTTATCGGCAGTTATTGCGGTGATATGAAAGCTCTTTCTCGGTAGGTATCGGCGTCTGCATAGCTATTTATCGGTAGTTATCGGTGTTCTGAGAGGTCTATCGCCGGTTATTGGTGCTGAGTTCTTTATCGGCAGCAGTCGGGGTGTTTCATAACCATTTATCGGTAGACATTGGTTTCAAAAATACTTATCGGTGTATGGGAGCCGGTAAATAGGAGTAAATGGAAACCTGCGTAGTATGCAAACAAAATAAATCGCCATGGAACAAGAGCTTCGAAGTCTCTCTCTCTCTCTAAGCAAAATTCAACTACTTCTGCACCACACTGTTGTATGTCTAAACGCAAACGAGAGAGAGAGAGAGAGAGAGAGAGAGAGAGAGAGAGAGAGAGAGAGAGAGAGAGGAGCTGATACCACTTAAATAGGCAAGGTAAAAGATATCGGTAACCCGCTATCGGTTAGATCGGCGGGATAAAAGGTACTGAAATATCGGTATATATATTGTACTTTACTGATGGGAAATACAGCAGTAATATTGAGTTGTTATTTTTTTTTTATCGGTAAGCATCCCTGAAATCGGCATATCATATCGGTGAGAGAATCGGTTATGAGACACTAGGACATTATATCGATCAGCATAATAATAATAATAATAATAACGTGGTAATGATGATAACAATAAAGAATAAGAACAATAATAACAGTAGCAGTAGCTGTAGAGATAATAATAATAATAATAATAATAATAATAATACCCTAATAATAATAATAATAATAATAAAGTGGTAATGATGATAATAACAATAACAAGAAGAAATAATAACAATAATAATAAGTGATAACAAGAACAATAAGAGTAATAATAATAATAATAATAATAATAATAATAATAATAATAAAAACAATAATAATAATAATAATAATAATAAAAACAACAACAATAATAATAATAATAATAAAAACAATAATAATAATAAAAACAATAATAATAACAACAACAATAATAATAATAATAATACCACTGCTCTCACCCAGGCCTCACTAATACACCATCAAAATTATCGCCATCAGCTTTACCCTCCAATAAATATAATTACCAGGGAATAATTTGCTCTTTATTATTTATTTAGTGACATAATTAGGCCTTTAATAATTCACTTAAATAATTGGGTTACGGGCAGGCTGCATTTGGTCATTTTTTACCAGGAATTCTTAATTATGGTGGGTGATAAGTTGGTTATTTTTAGTTACTGTTTTTATTATTATTATTACTGTTTTTACTATCATCATTACTATTATTATTATTATCATCACTACTATTCTTATCATTATTATTATTATTATTATTATTTCTATCATCATTACTACCGGTATTATTGTTATGATCACTGTTATTATTATCACCTTTACTATCCTTTATTATTATTATTATTATTATCACTACTATGTTTTCATTATTATTATTATTAATATCACTACTATCCTTTTCATTATTATTATTATTATTATTATTATTATCACTACTATCCTTTTCATTATTACTATTATTATTATTATTATTATTATCACTACTATCCTTTTCATTATTATTATTATTAATATCACTACTATCCTTTTCATTATTATTATTATTATTATTATTATTATTATCACTACTATGTTTTCATTATTATTATTACTATTATTATTATTATTATTATTATCACTACTATCCTTTTCATTATTATTATTATTATTATCACTACTATCCTTTTCACCATCATTATTATTACTATTATTATCACTACTATCCTTATTATTATTATTACTATCATTGTTATTATTACTGTTATTACTATCCTCATTAACCTTATTATTATTACATCCTTATTTATTATTATTATTATTATTACTTATACTGTTATTAATATCATCATTACTATCATTATTATTATCATTATTTATATCATCATTACTGTCATTATTATTATCATTTATTATACTATTTATTAATATTATCGTTATATCTCCAGTAGCTTCTGTTCTTTCTCTCGTCGTCAATATCATAACTACAATTACAATTATTATTATCATTATTTTTATTACCATTATTATGTAAGAATAAACAGCCATTCCCTTTTTTGGCATTATCTAAAATAAATAAATGATTACAAAATATGCAGAAGTGATCGGAACGAAAAAAAAATAATAATAATAATAATGATAACTCTAAATTATACTGTATACCCGAAATAAACCTCTGTCTCTAAAATAATCGAAATAAAGATAACTCTCTCTCTCTCTCTCTCTCTCCCTCTCTCTCTCTCTCTCTCCAAACTTTGCCACTACACACGCTCTCTTATCACACGTGTCTCAATCGCCGTCCACTGCTGTTGGAGTGGACCGGAATATGGCGACGAAAGATCGAGCCCCGGATGGCAGTAGGGGACAGATTGGAGAGAGAGGAGAGAGAGAGAGAGAAATGGGTACTACAAAGAGAAGGTACAGAGATTTTGAGTGTGTGTGTGTGTGTGTGTGTGAGAGAGAGAGAGAGAGAGAGAGAGAGAGAGAGAGAGAGAGAGAGAGAGAAATGGGTACTACAAAGAGAAGGTACAGAGATTTTGAGTGTGTGTGTGTGTGTGTGTGTGTGTGTGAGAGAGAGAGAGAGAGAGCGTCAAACTAACCCCGCGTACAATATAATTCCTGAAAAACACAAAACACACACACACACACACACACAGCTAGAGTAGTAATCCGCTAACGACCTAATCACCTCGTTCGCTGGTCACAGCGCTTGTTACGTGTCATTTAGGTCGTTATGTGACCCACGGGGCAGTGATATCGATAAAAGAATATATTGTGGGATTAGCAGTATTAACATTATAATTATTATTTGTAGCAGTATTAGTAGTATCATTGTTATTATTATTATTTTTTATTATTATTATTATTATTATTATTATTATTATTATCATTATTATTTATTATTATTATTATTAGTAGTAGTAGTAGTAATAATAATAGTAGCATTAACCAAATCAATAATAATAATAATAATAATAATAATAATAACAATAAATTATAAAAACATATATCAATGTCCCAATTAATAAAATATTTGAAAAAAACACCGAACTTTACGAAAATAAAATGTAACTCCTAAAAAAATAAATCCGCACCTCTAAATAAAAAAATAAACTAAGAAATTAAAGATAAATAAAATAAATGCCTAGTAAATATGTGAAGAAATGAAAATAAATTAAACTAAAATAAAAGCAGCTATGACAAAATTACATCTAAAAATGAAAAAAACAAAAAAAAAACACAAAGCTCAAAAATATAAACAAAAAAAATAAAAACACCAAAAATAAACAATATATAAAACAGACATCAAAAGCACACAAAACATAACCCTCAAAAATATAATTAAAATCACGTCGAAAAAGGCACCACAAAAAATAACCGAAAACTTACTTAAAAAACAAAAAAGAAAAAAATGCAAAAAAAAAATATATATATATATATATATATATATATATATATATATATATATATATATATATATATATGAAACACATAATAATAAAACACGGATAAATAAATATATAAATAGGTGAAACAAACTTAAGAGAGGATGAAACAAACTCAAACTAAAAAAAAGAAAAAAAAAGACGAGACTAAGAAACAAAGATTTTTAAAAAGAGTTATATTGAAACTTTAAAAAAAAAAATGAAACACAAAAGCATGAAAAAAACTCAAAAAAAGCATAAAATAAAAAATAAATAATAAAGCATAAAACACCAAAAAATGACTCAAATTAACAAAACTAAAAAAAAAAAAAAAAAAAAAAAAAAAAAAAAACTACACGCCAGCCTGGAAACCCAATCCACCTCGTCGCTTGCGTAAATCGGTAATCCGGGGGGGTAGGGGCCCTAGAAAAAAAAATAAATAAATAAAAACAAGGGTGGGCGCGTAAAAAAGCGTTCCCCCTGAGTGGCGATCCCGCTAACGATGGCGTCACCTCGTTATGCGATCGCCGAATGGTTGTTACGCATCACTCCGGTCGTTACGTCACACGGGCCGGGGTGGGGGGCCGTAGGGGAGTGGGGGGAGGAGGTAAGATAGAGGGGAGGATAGGGGGAGTGGAGGAATGAAAGGGGGAGGACAGTTGCTATACAGTGGAGGGAGGAGAAGGATAGAGAGGAGAGGATAGGAGGGAGTAGAGGAATGAGAGGGGGAGGATAGTTGGTATAGAGTGGAGGGAGGGGGAGAATAGAGGGGAGGGGGAGGATGAGGGAGGAATGAAAGGGGGAGGATTGCTGTTAGAGTGGAGGAGGGGGAGGATAGGAGGAGAGGAGGAATGAGAGGGGAGGATGGCTGTTATAAAGTGGGGAGATATTTGATTATATTATTCTGCTTGACTATACTCCTTTCACCTTAACTTGGCCCAGATCTTCGTCCTTTTGCAGCTTATTTCACGTAGCTCTGTGACAAGAAAGACAATACGACTTTACGTCATTTTCACAGCACTTCTTCGTGACCAGCATCATAATCTCGCGTCAATCTACTCTCAACACCCAGCATTCACGATGGAGAGATGTGAATTTTAGGCCAAGTTAGAGTGAAATGGGTATAGGCGATTTTTTTTTTTCATGTTATAAGGATGAGAGACGAAGAATGATGATGTATCCGATTTTAACCGTATCCGAAGCCGACCCGACCCGACTTTGAACCGAACCCGAATCCCTCCAATAGCGAACCCCATCCGAACTCCGAACTGCAGCCGAATTCTCCTATTGTAGCCGGGGTCTGTGGCGAAACGTATCGGTAGTGGACTGCTGTGTGCGTTTTCCGATACCTGTGTGTGCGTGTGTGTGTGTGCTAGCTCTCTCTCTAAATGTGCGTGTGTTTGTGTACATCAGTCTATCTTCTATTTCTCTCTCAAAATGTGCATGTGTTTGTGCTCTATTCTTTCTCTCTCTCTGGTAGTGGTGCAGTGTGTGTGTATTTACCGAGTGTGGTGTGTGTTACCTCCTCTCTCTCTCTCTCTCTCTCTTTCCTTCTCTCTCTCTCTCCCTCTCTCTCATTCACTCAAATCCCCATCAATCTCACTATCATTCACTACAAACTCGCTCTATCGCCATTAATCTCTCTCTCTCTTTCTCCTCTCTCACATTTGTCGCTCACTCTCTCACCCCTTTCTCATTTTCCCACACACATGGTCACATTTTCTTTACACCTATTTGGCTCTTTTCACGATCCCCCCCCCCTATTCTCTCTCTCTCTCTCCCCCCATCCTATTTCCCCTCCTCCTCCCTCCCCCCCTTCCCTTTCACCTTCCTCCTCTTCCCCTCCACCCTCCTTCCTCTCCGGCTTTCCCCCCCCCCCCCATTCTCTCCATTTCTGTCCCTTCCTTCTATCCCATCTCTCTCTCTCTCTCTCTCCTAGCATTGTTCAACTCTTGTAGGTAAATAAGTAAAAATAAATGATGATAATGATGATAGTAATAAAAATGATGATAATAAAAATGATGATAATAATAATAATGATGATGATGACGAGGAGGAGGAGGAGGACAAGGAAGAGAAGGAAGGTAAAGGAGCATGATGATGATGATGATGATGATGATGAAGAGGAGGAGGAGGAGGAGGAGGAGAAGAAGGAGGAGGAAGAAGAAGAAGGAGAAGAAGAAGAAGAAGATGAAGAAGAAGAAGATGATGATGAAAAAGAAAACGATGATGATGATGATGATGATGATGAGGAGGAGGAGGAGGAGGAGGGGGAGGGGGAGGAAGAGGAGGAGAAGGAGAGGGAAGAAGAAGAAGAAGAAGAAGAAGAAGAAGATGATGATAATGATGATGAAAATGAAGACGATGATGATGATGATGATGAAAATGAAGACGATGATGATGATGATGATGATGGCGGTGTTGTTGTTAATAATACAGCCTATCTCTTACACACCGATAACAGCTTTCCGACACCGATTACCGTTCTTCCCGATTACCGATATACACACAAATTACTTCCTGCCGATATTTCTCCCTCTCCTTCTTCCCGATATATTTCTTTTTTCTCTCTCTCTTCCCGATTTTTTGTTCCTATTAATGTGCCGATATTCCTTCCTCCCGATATATGTCCCTCTCTTCCCGATATTCCCTCCTTATTTACCGATATTCCTTCCTTTCCTTCCTCCCGATTTTCTGTTCCTAATTTGCCGATATTCCTTCCTTCCGATAAACCGATATTTTATTCTTTTCGATGACCCGATATCCCAGGCAGCCCGATTCACCGATTTCTCGATCTTGTGTAAAAATTGTCTTCTTCCTCCTCCTCCTCAACCGATATTCGTCTCTTTTCTATCTATCTGTCTATCTATAGCCCGACGCCCTAATCCCGCAAAGGGTGGCCGCAGACAAAACGCCTCCAAGTCACTGTCACCCACCATTTGACTACCCTCCCCCCAACTCACCAACCCCTCCCTCATATACCTCTCAACTCCATCCCTCCACCTCATCCTCGGTCTACCCCTCCCTCTCCCTCCCTCCACCTCACCTACATACACCCTCTTAGTCAGTCTTTCATTCTCCATTCTCTTCACATGTCCAAACCACCTCAGTGTATTTCTCCTAATCTTTTCAACCACATCCACATCTACCCCACAACGTTCCTTCACTTCTTCATTCGTCAACCTGTCCCTCCATGTCACTCCACATGCTCCTCTCAAGTAACTCATTTCCACTGTTCTCACTCTTGACTTGTTCCCCTCTTGCAAGGTCCACGCCTCGCTTCCATACGTCAGGGTAGGGATCACAATACCATCATGCAGTGCCTTCTTAACTTCCATACTCACCTCCCTATTTCTCATCACTGCTTTCAGTGTACCAACAACCTTTCTTCCCTGCTGTACCCTTTCACGTACTTCATCCCCCAAAGTTCCATCCTTACTCATCACACAACCCAAGTACTTGAATGCACTCAATTGGTAAGCTGCTGTACTCACGCAGTTGCAAGCGCTGGTTCGAATCCTCGCAAAACCCCCCTGGGGGTAGGTGGGTTTCAAGAATACTCCCCCAATATCCCTGCTTGTCGTACGAGGCGACTAAAAGGGTTGGTGGTGGGTTAGTGCCCCACCCCGTAAAAAGAACCAACTAAAAAAGCGAATAAAGCGCCTCTCTTTTCGATACGCCGATTTTAGTAGTAGTAGTAGTAGTAGTAGTAATAAAAATAATAATAAGAGTAATACATTAATAATAATAATAATAATAATAATAATGAGTAGTAGTAGTAGTAATAATAATCATAATAGTAATAATAATAATAATAATAATAATCATCATCATCATCATTCAAACCTCAAATCAACATCTTTAATCCTACTAACCATCATCACTATACATCTCTCCAGACAGACAGACACACGCACATACATACATACACACACATACATGGACACCTACATACTGATATATCGACATAGGTACCTTTCACGCATCTCTCTCTCTCTCTCTCTCTCTCTCTCTCTCTCTCTCTCTCTCTCTCTCCTTTCCTTTCACCTCCCTCTCTTTCCGTCTTCTCCTCCCTCATTCTCTCCATCCCAGTTCCTTCCTACTTTCCTCTCTGTCTCTGTCTCTGTGTCTCTCTCTCGTCAGCACATCAGCAACACAACAACGCCCTTCCTTTATTTCCAGAGTAAATAAATGCATGTGACCGAAGTTTTATTTATGAGAGAGACAAACTGACCCCCAAACCCCCCCTCCCCTCTCCCTCTCTCCTCTTCTCGCATCCCTCCCTCCCCCGTCTCTTCCCCCTCTATTCCTCCTCTCTCTCCCCTTCCCCCTTTATTCCTCCCCATCCCTCCTCTCTCTCCCCTTCCCCCTCTCTTCCTCCCTCCACCCCTCCTCTCTCTCCCCTTCCCCCTCTATTCCTCCCCATCCCTCCTCTCTCTCCCCTTCCCCCTCTCTTCCTCCCTCCACCCCTCCTCTCTCTCCCCTTCCCCCTCTCTTCCTCCCTCCTCTCTATTCCTTCCCCGCCCATCTCCCCCGTCCCTCCTCTCTCCTCCCCATTCTCCTTTTCCTCCCTCTCACCTCCTTCCCCCACCCTTCTCCCCATCCCTCCCACCTCCCCCTTCGTCTCCCCATCCCTCCCACCTCCCTCTTCGTCTCCCCATCCCTCCCACCTCCCCTCCCCAGCAAAAAATAATCCAGCACAATTATATTTTCCGTGCCAGTGAATAATTTAGCTCCCCGCTGGAATTATTATGCTGTTGTTGGACCGTTTGTTAACACCGGGTTGCGTAAAAGCGAAAATATCAGGCTTGTGTAGTGGAGAGAGAGAGAGAGAGAGAGAGAGATGGGGGGGTTCGAGTTCTGTAACAACTCATCATCCTGGTCTTTCCAATAGCGCTATTAACAAGCCATATCCAAAAATAAATCGCTAAGGATGAGGTGTTAGGGAGCCTCCTTAACCGACGAGAGTATAATAAGCAATTTAGTTGGCGATACGCAAAATAATCAAACATGTAAACGCCTAATTATCTCATTTATCAACAGGTGTTAATTCCAAAAAAATAAATCGCCTAGGAAGAGGTGTTTGAGGAGCTTCCTTAACGTCTATACTATGCAACTTAGTGGGCCGATAAACAAAATAAACACGTAAACACCTAATTATCTCATTTATCAGGTGTTACTTCCACAAAATAAATCGCTAAGTAACACGTGTAAGGGAATACGGGCCTACAATAAGCAAGTAATTGGACGATAAACAAAAATAAACATGTAAACACCTAATTATCTCATTTATCAGCAAGTGTTAAATCCGAATAATAAATCGCTATGGATAAGGTGTTAGGGGAGCCTCCTTAACGCCTATAATAAGCAAGTTAGTGGGCCGATAAACAAAAATATAAACAAATCATTTTATATATATTTAAATACGTTATCATTTATCAGCGTGTTAATTCCAGAAAAATAAATCGCTAAAGAAGAGGTGTTAGGTCACATGATAAAATTAGAATAAGAGACAGATAAAGGGTAAACAACTAATTAGATATATCATTTACCAGCGTGTGTTCATCCCAAAAAAATAAATCGCTAAAGAGGAGGTGTTAGGTCACATGATAAAATTAGAATAAGAGACAGGTAAAGGGTAAACACCTTATTATATATATCATTTATCAGCGTGTTAATTCCAAAAAAATAAATCGCTAAAGAGGAGGTGTTAGGTCACATGATAAAATTAGAATAAGAGACAGATAAAGGGTATGCAACTAATTATATATACATCATTTACCAGCGTGTGTTCATTCCAGAAAAATAAATCGCTAAAGAAGAAGTGTTAGGTCACATGATAAAATTAGACTATGAGACTGATAAAGGATAAAAACTAAACGCTAAATGAATAACGGCAATAAAAAACGCATCAATAACCCAGGCGGGGTATTTTTAGGGGGGTCTTCGTTATTTATGGCTCGTGATAAATGGCCCCAGTTGTATATAGTGTATGGTGAATGCAGCGGCTGTATTTACTCTACTGTATTGCCTGTGTGTGTGTGTGTGTGTGTGTGTGTGTGTGTGTGTGTGTGTGTGTGTGTGTATGTATGTATGTGTATTTATGTATGTGTGTGTGTGTGTGTGTTTATCACCACCACGACTACCAATAATCCAACCTACCACCACTGCCGCTATCACCACCATCATCATTAACACACTACCACCACAAACCATCCATCCAACCACCACTACCACCATCATCAATGACACACTACCACCACCAACCATCCATCCAACCACCACTACCACCACCATCATCATTAACCTACACTATCACCACAAACCATCCATTCAACCACCATTACTACTACCATCATCATTAACATATACTATCACAACAAACCATCCATTCAACCACCACTACCACCACCATCATCATTAACATACACTATCACCACAAACCATCCATTCAACCACCATTACTACTACCATCATCATTAACATACACTATCACCACAAACCATCCATTCAACCACCACTACTACTACCATCATCATTAACATATACTATCACCACAAACCATCCATTCAACCACCACTACTACTACCATCATCATTAACATACACTACCACCACAAACCATCCATTCAACCACCACTACCACCATCATCATTAACATATACTATCACCACAAACCATCCATTCAACCACCACTACTACTACCATCATCATTAACATATACTATCACCACAAACCATCCATTCAACCACCACTACTACTACCATCATCATTAACATATACTATCACCACAAACCATCCATTCAACCACCATTACTACTACCATCATCATTAACATATACTATCACCACAAACCATCCATTCAACCACCATTACTACTACCATCATCATTAACATACACTACCACCACAAACCATCCATTCAACCACCACTACCACCATCATCATTAACACACTACCACCACAAACCATCCATCCAACCACCACTACCATCATCATTAACCTACACTATCACCACAAACCATCCATTCAATCACCACCACCACCATCACTACCAAGAAACATCCAACCAACCATCACCGCTACTACCACTATCGCCGCTACTACCACTATCACCACTACTACCACTATTATTAAGACTATCAACACCACTACGGCATCTCCAAACACCTCCTTATCCTCTTATCACACCCTCCTACGCTACCTGAACCTCACTATCGCTCTCTATCTCTCCTATCGACCCGAATCGGATAAAGGAAAGATAATAACATGTTAAATTGAATGTGGGAATCAATTAAGCGGAAGTCATGTTTAAATGCCACTGTACTGTACACACCAGCTCTTTAAAAATGGCGGTGTAAACATTCGGCTCTTTAAAAATGGCGGTCTAAACATTGACTCTGAAAGGTTAGATGGACATGTAGTTAATGAGAGAGAGAGAGAGAGAGAGAGAGAGAGAGAGAGAGAGAGAGAGAGAGAGAGAGAGACAGACAGACAGAGAGAGAGAGATGATAGTAAGTGATGCGGGTGGAAAAGCATATAGTTGAGGTACCGGTAGCAATAGTAGTTGTAGTAGCAGTTGTATATAGTAGTAGTAGTAGTAGTAGTAGTAGCAGTAGTAGTTGTGGTGGTGGTGGTGGTAAGTGTGTGGTAAAGGGAAAGCGGTGATGGTGATACTGTGATGAATGTAATGGTGTAAGTAGTTTCAATGTGTGTGATGAGGCAGTGATGATGATGTGTAGTGAAGATGGAGGTGAGAGAAAACAATATAGTGAAAATGATGTATGGTGAAGGAGAAGAAACAATTGTGAAACAGAAGTGAAGATGAGGCAGTGAAAATGAAGGTGATGAAAGTGAGTGACGTAGAATATGGTGAAACTGTGAAGGTGAGTATAGTGGTGGTGATGATGATGATGATGATGATGATGAGGAGGAGGAGGAGGAAGAGGAGGAGGAGGAAGGGGAGAGGGATGATGATGATGATGATGATGATCATGAGGATGAGGAGGAGGAGGACAGGGATGATGATGATGATGATGATGATGATGATGATGATGATGAGGAGGAGGAGGAGAGGGATGGTGATGATGGTGTTGATGATGATGACGATGAGAAGGAGGAGAGGGAGGAGGAGGAGAGGGATGATGATGATGATGGTGTTGATGATGATGATGATGAGGAGGAGGAGGAGGAAGAAGACAGGGATGATGATGATGATGATGATGATGATGATGAGGAGGAGGAGAAGGATAAGGATGATGATGATGACCAGTGAATAATATGGTGCATGTGACTATGGTGAAAGGATGATGATGGTGAAAGTACTGAAGAACATAGGTCAACATGTCGTGGTAGGAGTGATGGTGAAAGCAGAGGAAGAATTTGTGTGTGTGTGTCTGTGTGGTAGAGGAAGACTATGATGGTGTGTGTGTGTGTGTGTGTGTGTGTGTGTGTGTGTGTGTGTGTGTGTGATAGTGGTGGTGACACTGATGGTGAAAAAACTCTATTACTGTCCACGGTGCGAGATGAAGTGTGGTGAGCAAGATAGAGAAAAGTGTGGTGGTGGTGGTGGTGCAGGTTGTGGTAATGTGCTGAGCTGGTCACTGAGGTAATAAAGTGAGAGAGAGAGAGAGAGAGAGAGAGAGAGAGAGAGAGAGAGAGAGAGAGAGAGAGAGAGAGAGAGAGAGAGAGAGAGGAACGAGATACAGGGAGAGAAATGATAGAAGGGATATGAGAGAGAGAGAGAAATGATAGAAGGGAAATATGTGTGAGAGAGAGAGAGAGAGAGAGAGAGAGAGAGAGAGAGAGAGAGAGAGAGGAATGTGATACAGAAATTATTGAAGGGAAATATAACAGGAGAGAAAGACAGAGAGAGAGAGAGAGAGAGAGAGAGAGAGGGCAATTTAGTGTCATGGTAGGACAATTAAGGAGTAATAAAGACCCGCCTCATATATCAACCACAATCACTACCACAATTCCTACCACAACTACCACAGTTACACGCAGGAGGGAGACTTGGAGTGGTGGTGATAGGCTTGGAGTGGTGATAGAGAGGCTTGGAGTGGTGATAGAGGGCTTGGAGTGGTGATAGAAGGCTTGGAGTGGTGATAGAGGCTTGGAGTGGTGATAGAGGCTTGGAGTGGTGATAGAGGGCTTGGAGTGGTGATAGAAGGCTTGGAGTGGTGATAGAGGCTTGGAGTGGTGACAGAAAGGCTTGGAGTGGTGATAAAAGGCTTGGAGTGGTGATAGAGGCTTGGAGTGGTGACAGAAAGGCTTGGAGTGGTGATAGAGGGCTTGGAGTGGTGATAGAGGGCTTGGAGTGGTGATAGAAAGGCTTGGAGTGGTGATAGAAGGCTTGGAGTGGTGATAGAAGGCTTGGAGTGGTGATAGAAAGGCTTGGAGTGGTGATAGAGGCTTGGAGTGGTGACAGGAAGGATTCAGTCAATAAAAGGCCATAAAATTACAGATATGCTCAGTAAAGGACTAGAAATGTACTAAAATGCTCAATAAAGGGACCCAGAATTACAAGTATGCTCGGTAAGGGTCAAATGATTATACAACGCTCGCTACAGGTCCCTAAACTGAATTAAAACGCTCGCTAAAGGGCCCAACATAACAAAAACGCTCACTACAAGGCATCCATTGAGTTAAAACGCACATTTCAGGGCCCAATATAACCAAAACGCTCACTACAAGGCACTCGGTGAGTTAAAACGCTCACTACAGGACATCCATTGAGTTAAAACGCACACTACAGGGCCCAATATAACCAAAACGCTCACTACAGGGCACCCAGTGAGTTAAAACGCTCACTACAAGGCGCCAATGAATAAGAACGCTCACTGAAGGGCCCCTAAATTCCCCCCAACGCTCGGTCCGTGGCCCCAACTCCTGGTGGGTGAAGTGAGGAGGTGTTTATTCATTATGCTCAGTCAGTGGCCAGGGCGGGATTAGCATACCACAAGTTTGGGAGGTTAAAGTTTTCATTATGCTTGGTTAGGGGCCCGCGAGGTGAGGG
>NC_136957.1:34033245-34040745 GCF_032717465.1 Coenobita brevimanus | reverse complement strand
CCAGTTCATGAAGACACTCAAACACACACCACGGCATTTAAAGCTATCATTACTACCACCCCACCCTTCCCCCCTCACCCCCACCCCTTCCCCCTCACTCATACTGCCCTTCCCTCTCATCCCAAACCCCTCCTTCTCATCCCCCCACACTATACCTCTCACTCCCCACCCTCTTCCCTTTCACCTCCACCCCCCCTCTCTCATCCCTACCCCTTCCTTCTCATTCACCCCTTCCTCCTCCCTCTCATTCCCCGACTTTCTCATCTCCCCAACCCATTTCCCTCCCCCCACCCTCCTCTCTCTCATCATCCTACCCATCCCTCTCATCCCAACCCCTCCTCATTCACCCCTTCCTCCTCCTCCCTCCCTCTCATCCCCCCATTCCTTTCTCATCTCCCCACCCCATTCTCCTCCCCCCCGCCCCTTCCACACCCTCGTCATCAGTGTTTCCTTCTTCTGCCTCACCTTTTCCTCCACTTTAGATTATGGTGCATTGGCAACACATCACTACTAAAAAGCATAACTATACTCCATTCACTGTAACCTGATCTGATTTTCGAATTTTTGTAGCTTTATCCCGTATTTCAGGGGCGGAATATGACAAGGCTAGTGCTGTACATCTTTTCCATAGCACTTCTTCGTGACTAGCAGCATATTCTAGTGTTAATCTATGGCTACAACACAGCATTCAAGATGGAGAGATGGCAATTTTTAGGCCACGTGAGAGAGAGAGAGAGAGAGAGAGAGAGAGAGAGAGAGAATTGAGATGTTGAGGTTCCATGTGTGTCCAGTAGGCTACCCCCTCCCCCCTTACCCCCCCATTTAGACGACCAGGCAGTTAGGTAATGGGAGGGGGAGGAGGGGAGGGAGAGAGGAGTGAAGGGAAAGAGAAGGAGGAGAGAGGGAGAGGAGGGGAGGGGAACAGAAGGGAGAGGGAAAGGAGGGGAGGGGAAGAAGAGGAGGAGAAAAGGAGAGAAGGAGGGGAGAGGCAGAGGAAGATTGAGGGAAGAGAAAAAATGTGGAGAGGAGGAGGAGGAGGAAGAATGATGTTGATGATGAAGAGGAGGAGGAGGAGAAGGAGGAAGAATGATGATGATGATGATGTAGATGAGGAGGAGGAGGAGGAGGAGGAGGAAGTGAATTAGGAGGAAGGGAAAGTATAGTAGAGAGAGGGGGGAGGATATGAAGCTAAGTTTAAGAGAGAGAGAGAGAGAGAGAATCCAGCAAGGAGAGCATCACAATCTTTACCTATATATACCTTTTTATAGTTCTTCTCTAATTATGTTAAGCTACTTGCATACTCTCTCTCTCTCTCTCACTACACTTCCCCTCTTTGCTCACTTTCTTACCATCTTTAAATCCATCTTTCGATTCTTCTTTGACCCTCCTCTCTCTCTCTCTCTCTCTCTCTCTCTCTCTCTCTCACTATCTTTAACTTCATCTTTTATTTTAGATTCCAAGTTAATTTCGATACCTCCTAGTCAGTCTCTCTCTCTCTCTCTCTCTCTCTCTCTCTCTCTCTCTCTCTCTCCACAACCACACCACGCTAATGATACCACATCACTCCACTCCTAATGCCACTTCCACCCCCCTCCCCTCCCTCTCCTCCCCCTCTCCTTTACTTCCTCCTTCCCTCTTCCTCTTTCCTCCGTTCTTTCATTCTCCTCCTTCCCTCTCCCCCATTCCTTCGCTCTTCCTCTCCTCCCCCTCCTCTCACCTTTTCTTCCTTCTCTCCTTCCGTATCCTCTCCTCCTTTCCTCCTCCTCTTTCCTTCTCATTCCTTCCCCTCTCCCTGTCCTTCTCTTGTCCCTCCTTTCTCTTTTCCTCTCTTTCCTCATCTCTCCTTCCCTCCCTTCTCTTTTTTTTCTTTCCTCTTTCCCCCCCTCTCTCTCTCTCTCCTTCCCTCATTCATAATTATAATAGTAATAATAATAATAATAATAATAATAAAAATATGTAGAAGGAGAAGGAGAAAGATGAGGACAATCAGGTAGATGATAATGATAAAGGAGGAGACGAAGGAAAAAGATTAATGATGATGATAATAATAATAATAGTAATAATAATAATAATAATAATAATGTCATCCAGCACATAATCACTGGGTGCACAGTTTGTCAAGATACGCGCCATTTTGTTACAACGCGCGCGAGGCCTGGGGGGAAAAGAAAATGATACAATTGAACACGCCTCTCTCACTTGCTCACTGTCTCTCTCACTTGCTCTCTCTCTCTCCAAACTGATTTTCCTCACTCCATCGTCATACATTAACTTCACCTACTTCATCTCTCTCTCTCTCTCTCTCTCTCCTTACTTTCCCTATTCTATCATCGCCATACATAATACATTAACTTTCCCTAATCCTGTCTCTCCTTACTTCCACTATTTCCATTATTGTCATTTAATCTCTCTCCTTACTTTCCCTATTTCCATCAGTCATTTAATTGTCTCTCTCTCTCTCTCTCTCTCTCTCTCCAGCGGCCGGGTTAATACAGGAGTCTTTATTGCTCCGCCACTCTATTATAACGTCTCCATTTTCCCGCCCTTTTCCCGAAAAATGGAAGGGGGGATAAAAGTGTCATGGCGGCCGTTTGTTTACTTCCGATTCAGACCTGCTAACCTTAGAGTTTTGGTGGTTTTAATAGACACAGTAGATAGATAGATAGATAGAGAGAGAGAGAGAGAGTGAGAGAGAATCGCTGATATAATGTGACACCAAAAGCAACAATAATAGGCAAGACAGTGAACAAATGCACATGAGAGAGAGAGAGAGAGAGAGAGAGAGAGAGAGAGAGAGAGAGAGAGAGAGAGGCTGGGGTGGGTTGCCAGTGGTCATCGTCCGCCATTAGGCACACCCGCGTCTGGTTTAATTACACACAAACACGCAATCATCCACCACCTACTGTCTCTAGCCCCCCTCCCCTCACCCCCTCGCTCACAGCTGTCTCCGCCCCCCTCCTCTTCCCTCCCTCCTCTCTGCCTCACCTCCTCCTCTGCCTTTCTGTTCACGCTTTCTCTCTCCTTCCCCTTTCTTCTCTCTCTCTTCCTCTATCCACCTCAATTTCATTCCATTCTCCCCTCCTCTCTCTCTCCCCCCTCCCCATCCTCTATTCCACCTCCCTCCCTCCCTCCACTACCCTTCCTCCCTTCCCTTCCCTCTCCACTCTCAACTCATCCTTTCCCTTCTCTTCCTCAGGACCTTCCCTCCTCCTCCACTTCCCTCTTTCATTCCCTCCTTTGCCTCTTCTCCCTTCCATCTCTACGTCTACACTTCCTCCATTAACACCTTTCCCTCTTTCTATTCTTCTCCCTCCTCCACTATTTATAATCCCTCCCCTCCCTTTCCTCCTTTCCTCCCCTCCCTCCAGCACGACCTAACCCCCACTCTATCTCCCCCACTCCCTGTTCCTCCCCTCCCTTTTCTCCTTTCCTCCCCTCCCTCCATCTCTCTAGCACGACCTAACCCCCACTTTATCTCCCCTACCCACTGTTCCTCCCCTCCCTTTTCTCCTTTCCTCCCCTCCCTCCATCTCTCTAGCACGACCTAACCCCCACTCTATCTCCCCCACTCCCTGTTCCTCCCCTCCCTCCATCTCTCTAGCACGACCTAACCTCCACTCTATCTCCCCCACTCCCTGTTCCTCCCCTCCCTCTAACATCGTCTAACCCCCACTCTCTCTCCCCTACTCCCGCTCCCCCTCCTCAATCTCTCTCGCTCCCTTAACTCCCCTCTAACTAACCCCCACTCTCCATTTCCAGCTTTCTCTTCTCTCTTTCTCTATTCCCTCCCTCTAACACTGTCCCAACCCCACTTTCTTCTCCCTCCCTCCCCCAACACACACCTCCACTGTCCCCCTCTCCATCTTCTCTCCCTCCAACATTACACCCCACTCTTCCCTCCAACACTAACCACCTTTTCTTCCTCTCTCCTGTTCCTCCTCTCCTCCCTCCCTCCTAACCCCCTCCCCCCCTTGCAACTGGCCGCAATAGAGAACAATAACACTGTGTCGTTGCAATACCGCTGCACCTAATGTAAGATTATCTGAGCACGCAACACCAATGCTTTTAATTCACACACACACACACACCGATATACCTATTCATTCATAAACACAGGGAAAAATCACACACACACACACACCTTTTCGTTCGTACATAAACACAGGGGACTGAGAGAGAGAGAGAGAGAGAGAGAGAGAGAGAGAGAGAGAGAGAGAGAGAGAGAGAGAGAGAATATGTACTGAATATCACTCTTGGTGAAATAATAATAATAATAATAATAATACGGTAACTCACAGCCATCAGGTGTGCATCACAGGCCCAGCAACGGCATCTTCTCACCTGCAAAGTGAAAGGGAAAGTGTTGTACGATTAAAACACCCAAAAATGATACCAAATGAATTCCTACATCATAAACTAACTAACACTTACTGATTTATTATTATGAAAGAATAGTAGTAAGTCATGCAGGAAAACAGAGAGAAGCAACTTTGAATTTTTGGAAATCGAGTTCAAATTTTACTATGAAATAAAATAAAATAAAATAACCACTTACATTAGGAAAGTTGGTCATGCAGGAAAATAGAGAGAAGCAACTTAATATTTAGAAATCGGTATTAAATTTAGGCTACTTTTATTTAAACTAATAATATAACCACAGATTAATAATTAAAAAACAATGGTAAGTCATACAGGAAACTGGGGAGAAGCAACTTAGGAAATATTCTGCGGTGGAGCGGATTTGAATAGTAACCAAGGAGACTCTGGAAATATCTGATGCTTTTCTTTACACTAACGAAGATCTCTTAACTCCATGCAGCTCAACTGATGGTCGTCAGAAATGAGTTTATCTGATTAGTAACCAAGGAGACGCATTCCTAACTCAACAAAAACTCCCTGAATTTCAAGTTGTGGGATAGAATGGCGAAGAAAAAAATAAAAACACGTACTATATCTCCATGTAGGCCAGTTCTCTCAGATGAAGACAAAAAAATAGTGAGGATGCGTAAAAACACTTGCCACGCCATTGTAAACTCAAAAAAATAAATAAAAAAAAATAACACTAAGACGGTACAATGTTGAGTTCTACCGCGCTACTTTAACGTCCGCAAACACCACGCGACGCAAAACCCCTACTTGTCAACACCGCCTAATCTTTCACTCGTAATTTCTTGTACTTCCTTCCTAACCCTACTAAGACGGTACCAAGACGTGCTCCAAGATATCCTTCTGCTACAGCGTGCACAAAAAGTCACTTACCTTCCGTCAAAACAAGAGTAAATTGCTAAAAACTGGACACCGCGCAAGTACACAAACCCACATTTCAAAGCCATTTCAACCTGAATTCAAAAACTCGTGTGTCCATCTCAAACCCCAGCTGTCTCTATTTCAAACCTTCAGTCATCAACAGACGGATCAAATACGTTCAAGACATCAATGTAAATCATTAAAGGTGCTGATATAAATTCTGAATGTCAATTAGTTACGTAATTCATAAATAGTAGAGATCTGAGAAGCGTGAGGTATGTGAGAATTAGTCTGAGAACTTGAGGGCGTTATACACTAACTCCCACGTACCTAAAACTCTACGCACCATTAAAACTGTACTGCTTCGATAAAAGATTGTACTTGACATATTTACTGAGTTGACATCATATGAGAACCATAATAAATAAAATAAGAAAAGCAGGCGAATTCAACTGCTGAGAAATACTTGCTTGAAGAATGTGAGAATTAGGACACTGAAGCTGCCGACACAATGACAGATTCTCACGTATTTCAAACTAACTTCACCTCAACATTATCAATAATCTGTTTTTTCCTTCACACCATCATCATCATCATTACCAATATCCACTGTCTTCGTCTCCTCCTCCTCCTTTTCATCATCATCATTATTATTACTTTTCCACTGCTATCTCCTAAAAATTCGTCACTCCTCTGCATTGTCTTTCTCTTAACATCCAAACTGACCATCTTATTCATCGACTCTCTCTCCAGGCAAATTATTTAAGCAAGCCAAACCTAATGCAATCAAGACGAATTTATCTATTTATTTCTTTAATCTAAGCAAGCCTAACCCACCCTTACCCCAGCCAACCCAACCCAACCTAACCCAACCAAATTTCATCCAGCTCCACCCAACCCCATCCACCTCAATCCACCCCAAACCCATCCTAAATTGAACTAACCTAACCAAACCCAATTCAACCTAACCTAACCTACATTCCCCTTCCCTCGCCCAACCCACAACCCCATCTACCCCCACCCAACCTACCAACCCAATCCAACCCCACCCCAAGCCACCTCAACAACTCACCTGGTCATCCAATCACCACAAAGCCGCTTACCCAATCAACGTTACATTACCTGAGAGAGAGAGAGAGAGAGAGAGAGAGAGTGTGTGTGTGTGTGTGTGTGTGTCCTCTCTCTTCCCCTCACCTCTCCTTCCCCCCCTCCATACTTTCTCTCACCTTTCCTACCTTTCCCTCCACCCCTCCAACTTTCTCTCCCTACCTTTCCTCCACACTTTCACACTTGGCTCTCTCTTCTCTCCCTCCCTCTCCATCTCACCTTCCCTACCTTTCCCCTCACCCTCCAAACCTTCTCTTTCCCCTCATTTTCATTCCTCCTCCCTTCCTCCACCTCTCTCTCTCTCTCTCTCTTTCTCTCCTTTCCTACCTTTCTCTCCACAGCTCTCCCCCACTTTTCCTACTTCCCTCACCTTCCAAACCTCTCTCCCTCCCCTCCACACTTTCTCTCCCTCTCACCTTTCCTCCCCTCCCCCCTCCCTGCGGCCATCGCCCCATCAGGTGAGAGGATGGCAGCAGTTAGCGTAATACCCGGCCGTTTGAAGCGACGGCCCGGCTTTATTAAACACAGAGGGTTACTGCACACACTATGGACTGCCTGGCCTGGAGGACACGTACACAGATAACGTACATACACATACGTACATACATACATACGTACATTCATACCTACATACACGGAGGGTTACTGCACACACTATGGACTGCCTGGCTGGGAGGACACGTACACAGATAACGTACATACACATACGTACATACATACATTCATACATACATACAAACACAGAGGGTTACTGCACACACTATGGACTGCCTGGCTGGGGCGGACACGTACACACACAGATAACGTACATACATATCACACTGTGGACTCGGTCTGGGCTGGAGGACACGTACACGAACATACGTACAGTACATACATCCACACATACATGATATACATACATACATACATATACTTGCCTTATACACACATACGTACATACATATAAATTCGTACATACATACCTTACACATACATGTATACATACCAGTATATTTTAGACATTCATACACATACCCTTTACATACATACATATATACGCACATACTTTATAAATGTATATATACAAACATACACATAACTATTACATACACACATATATACGCACATACTTAATGTGTAAATATATACATACCCACATAACTA
>NC_136957.1:34025745-34028245 GCF_032717465.1 Coenobita brevimanus | reverse complement strand
CTCCCTCTCTACTTCACCCCCCTCCTCTCTCTCTCTCTCTCTCTCTCCCTTTTGCCTAAGAGCCTCCTGTCCAGACGAACCATCATTTCAATTTCTCATTTCAGGTCTCTCTCTCTCTCTCTCTCCCCCTCTCTCTCTCTCAAGAAAGAGATATAAGCAAACATGACAAACTGGGAGACAGGAAGGGAGAGAGAGAGAGAGAGAGAGAGAGAGAGAGAGAGAGAGAATTAAATGGAAGAAAAGGGAAGAGGAGGGAGAAAGAGAGAATGAGAGAGAAGAGAGAGAGAGAAAATCGAAGGAGAGAAGGGAGGAAGGAAGGAAGGAAGGAAGGAGGGAGGGAGGAGGAAGAAAGAATGGAAGGAGAATCAGACAGAAGGAGAGGGGAGGGGAGGGAAGACGACGGCAGGGAGGGAGAATCAGAGAGGGGAGGGAGGGAGGGAAAGAGGGAGAGAGGGAGGGAGGGAGAGAGTGCGAGTAATGACATGATAAGACCTATCTTAACCACATCTTAACACCAGTGAGAGAGAGAGAGAGAGAGAGAGAGAGAGAGAGAGAGAGAGAGAGAGAGAGTGTGTGTGTGTGTGTGTGTGTGTGTGTGTGTGTGTGTGTGTGTGTGTGTGTGTGTGTACTTTACGAAGGGAGAGAAAAGTTAAAAGGGGAGTGAGAGAAAGGAGGGAGGAGGAGAGAAGGAGGGAGGTAAGAGAGAAGATGAAAGAAGGAAGGAAGGAGGGAGGGAGGGAGGGAAGTTAGAAAGGTAGGGAAGGGGTTGAGTGAGGGAGGGAGGAAAAAAAGAGGAAGGGAGAGAGGGATTAACAGGAGTGAGGGAGGGAGATGAAAAGGGGAGTGACGGTAAGAGGAGGGAAGGAGGGAGGGAATGAGAGAGGGAGGGAGAGGGGGAGGAGAGCAGGAAGGGAGGTAGGGAGGTTACGGAGGGATCAGGAAGTGAAGTAGGGAGAGAGGGAGGGAATGACAGGTCAAGAGGGAGTGAAGGGAGAACAGTAGGGAGGCAGGGAGAAAACAGATTAGGAGGGGAGGGAAGGAGGGAGGGTGGAAGGAAAGTTAGGTAGTCAGGGAGGGAGGGAGGGAAGGAGGGAGGGTGGAAGGAAAGTTAGGGAGTCAGGGAGTCAGGGAGGGAGGGAGGGTGGAAGGAAAGTTAGGGAGTCAGGGAGGGAGGGAGGGAGGGAGGGAGGGTGGAAGGAAAGTTAGGGAGTCAGGGAGGGAGGGAGGGAAGGCGGGAGGGTGGAAGGAAAGTTAGGGAGTCAGGGAGGAAGGGAGGGAGGGAGGGAGGGATTGAGTGTAATAAATATGCAGATCTTTTTGGTCGAGGGTGACATCATTGTGGCTAAACGGAGGGAGGGAGGGAGGGAGGGGAAGGGAGGGAGGGTGAGGGGAGGGGAGGGGAAGGGATGGGTGGATGGATGGATGGATGGAGGGAGGGAAGGAGTAGGGAGGGAAGGTGAGGGGAGGGGAGGGGAAGGGATGAGTGGATGGATGGAGGGAGAGAAGGAGGGAGGAAGGGGAGGGAAGGAGAAGAGGGAAAAGGACGGATGGATGGGGAGAGAGAGAGAGAGAGAGAGAGAGAGAGAGAGAGAGAGATTAATTAATACAACACAGCATCACGCCACCGTCGGCTGTCGGGCTATCTACCAATCTATCTATTTGTATCTATCTGTCTATCTATCGATCTATTAGTTTTAGTTTCTGTCCACCTATCTATCTATCTATCTACGTGTTCGTCTATCTATCTATCTATCCTTCTATCTATCTGTTCGTCTGTTTTTCTATTTCAATGTCTATCGATATTTGTCCCTATCTACTAACCTACTGTATCTTTGTATCTATCTATTTATCCCCTAGCAACTACTGCTACTATCAATACTACTACTATTACTACTACCACCACTACTACTACCACTACAATTACCATCACCACTACTACTACTACTACAACTACCATCACCACCACTACTACTACTACCATCACCACCACTACTACTACTACCATCACCATTACTACTACTACCACTACAACTACCATCACCACCACTACTACTACTACCATCACCACTACCACTACAACTACCATCACCACCACTACTACTACTACTACTACCATCACCACCACTACTACTACTACCATCACCACTACCACTACAACTACCATCACCACCACTACTACTACTACCATCACCACCACTACTACTACTACCATCACCACTACTACTACTACTACTACCATCACCACTACTACTACTACTACCATCACCACCACTACTACTACTACCATCACCACCACTACTACTACTACCATCACCACTACTACTACTACTACCATCACCACCACTACTACTACTACTACTACTACCATCACCACCACTACTACTACTACCATCACCACTACCACTACAACTACCATCACCACCACTACTACTACTACTACTACCATCACCACCACTACTACTACTACCATCACCACTACTACTACTACTACTACCATCAC
>NC_136957.1:34015745-34020745 GCF_032717465.1 Coenobita brevimanus | reverse complement strand
ACTCCCCTCTCACCCTTTCCTCCCACCCTCTCTCTCTCTCCTCCCCTCTCTCCCTCTTTTTATTCATTCACATCCTTTCCCTCCTGCCCTCTCTCCCCTCTTCCGCACCTCGTCATTCCTCCCTCCCCCTCTCTCTCCTCCCCTCCTTCAAATAACACTTCCCTCCCTCCCTCCCCTCCCCCTCCCTTTACCACAAGTGTGAGAGGCGTGTCCACAGAGGGGAGACTTGACACGAGAGAGAGAGAGAGAGAGAGAGAGAGAAAGAAAGAGAGAGAGAGAGAGAGAGAGTACCACTAACACTTTTACAACCACATCCACCACTATTGCCACCACCACCACCACTACCACCACCACCACAACTATCACCACCACCACAACTACCACCACCACCACCACAACTACCACCACCACCACAACTATCACCACCACCACCACAACTATCACCACCACCACAACCACAACTATCACCATCACCACCACTACCACCACCACCACAACCTCCATCACCATCACAACTACCACCACCACCACCACCACCACAACTACCACCACCACCACAACTACCACCACCACCACCACCACCACCACCACCACAACTACCAACACCACCACCACAGCTACCACATCATATTAATCTAGAAGGCAGGATGATATGACTCTTTGAAATGATGAGGAGTACTTGATTAAAATCCCTGAGGGGAGGGGAGGGGAGGGGAGGGGAGGGGAGGGGAGGGGAGGGGAGAAGAGAATGGTGAGGAAGTGAGAGGGATATGGAGAGAAGGAAGAGGAAGATAAATAGACAGATAGATAGATATTTAGCGAGAGAAAGAGAGAGAGAGAGAGAGAGAGAGAGAGAGAGAGAGAGAGAGAGAGAGAGAGAGAGAGAGAGAGAGAGAGAGAGAGAGAGAGAGAGAGAGAGAGAGAGAGAGAGAGAGAATGGAGAGCAGGCATAGAGCATACAAACAGCTCTATTAGCTTACCTCTCTCTCTCTCTCTCTCTCTCTCTCTCTCTCTCAAAGGCAGGGAGGGGTGAGGGAAGGAAGGAGAAAGCGAAGAGAAAAGATTGGTAGGGAGAAAGAAAAGGAAGAAAGAAAGAGGAGAGGAGAGGGAAAAAGAAAGGAACTGAGAGGGAGAGAAAGACAAGAAGGAAGGAAGGAAAGTAAGAAAGGAAGGAAGGAAGGAAAGAAAGGAAGGAGGGAAGAAAGTAAGGAAGGATGGAAGGAGGAGAGAGAGAGAGAGAAAGAGAGAGAGGGAGAGAGAGAGAGAGAGAGAGAGAGAGAGAGAGAGACAGAGAGACAAAATGAGGTGTACTAAGGGCACTGTTATGTACTTTCCTTCCTTCCTTCCCTCCCTCATTTCCTTCCTTCACATCCATCCTTCCTTCCTTTTCATCATCACTGTGTTTCTTGTCTTCATTCATTTCATGTTCTTTCCTTAATTCTTTTTAAATAATATTACATAATATTGTCCTCTTTTGTGTTTATTTTATTGTTCTATGTCTTCTTTTCTGCTTCTACCTTTATCATTATTATTATTATTATTATTCCTATTATTATTATTATTAACATTATTATTATTATTATTACCATTATTATTATTATTATTATTAACATTATTATTATTATCATTATTAACATCATTATATCATTATTATTATTATTATTAACATCATTATATCATTATTATTAACATCATTATATCATTATTATTATTATTATTAACATTATTATTATTATCATTATTATTATTATCATTGTTATTCCTATTATTATTATTATTAACATTATTATTTTTATTTTTATTATTAACATTATTATTATTATTATTATTATTTTTATTATTATTATTATTATTAACATTATTATTTTTATTTTTATTATTAACATTATTATTATTATTATTCCTATTTTTATTATTATTATTATTATTAACATTATTATTTTTATTATTAACATTATTATTAACATTATTATTATCATTATTAACCTCATTCTTCCTACCTTCATTCCTTCCATTTTTTTTTCTTACGCTTTTTCCTTCCCTCTTATTTCTCTTTCATGCCCTCAATTCCCCTCCTCTCTCTCTCTCTCTCTCTCTCTCACACACACTTTCTCTCTCCCTCCTTCCTTCGTCCCTCTCTCTCTCTCTCTCTCTCTCTCACACACACTTTCTCTCTCCCTCCTTCCTTCGTCCCTCTCTCTCTCTCTCTCTCTCTCTCACACACACCCTTTCTCTCTCCCTCCTTCCTCCCTCCCCCCCCTCTCTCTCTCTCTTTCACACACACACACACTATCTCTCTCCCTCCTTCCTTCCTCCCTCTCTCTCTCCCCCCCCACACACACACACTTTCCCTCTCCCTCCTTCCTTTCTCCCCCCCTCTCTCTCTCTCTCTCACACACACACACACACACAAACACACATACTTTCTCTCTTCCCCCTCGCTCTCTCTCCCTCCCTCTCCCTCTCTCTCTCCTACTAGATTTTATGTGTAAAGTTTGAGTAGGGGGAGAACATAAGTCGTGTAGCGCTTAACATGCTGTGACGTGTGTGTGTGTGTGTGTGTGTGTGTGTGTGTGTGTGTGTGTGTGTGTGAGAGAGAGAGAGAGAGAGAGAGAGAGAGGAAGAGAATCTAGGAGTATCTGAATTGGTATATATGCATGTACGTATGTATGTGCACCTTGTTATGTTTTGCGTGTGCGTGTGTGTGTTTGTGTGTGAGAGAGAGAGAGAGAGAGAGAGAGAGAGAGAGAGAGAGAGAGAGAGAGAGAGAGAGAGAGAGAGAGAGAGAGAGAGAATCTAGGAGTATCTGAATTGGTATGTATGCATGTACGTATGTATGTGCACCTTGTTATGTTTTGCGTGTGCGTGTGCGTGTGTGTGTGTGTGTGTGTGAGAGAGAGAGAGAGAGAGAGAGGGAGAGCTAGAGCTAGTACACATGGCAGCCAAAGATTTCATTTTGTGTGGGGGAGGGTGTGTGAGGCCCCAGGGAGGTGCCACGAGGGAGCCAACAGATTACACTCGCTCACTTTCACTCGCTCACTTTCTCTCTTTATTCCCTTGCTCTCTTTTCTGTCTCTCTCTTTTTTATTACTTTCTTTTTTCTTTTTATTTCCTTTCTTTGCTTACTCTCTTTCACTCTATCAGCCTCCTGTTCTCTCTCTCTCCCTCTCTCTTTCAAATTCTCCTCTCTGTCTATCCATCTATCTATGTGTCTATCTATCTTTTTGTCTACCATCAATCTGTCTTCTTCAGCCCATTCCTCTCTCTCTCTCTCTCTTTTCTCCGTCCATATTTCTCAGCATTTTTCCTCTCTCTCTCTCTCTCTCTCTCTCCACCTTCCTCCTCTTCTCCCTCTTCCTTTTCCTTCCATGATTCCTCTTCTTCCTCTCCCCACCTCTCCTTCCCTCTCTTCCTCCTCCTCCTCTCCCCCTCTCTTCTCTCCCTCCACCTTCCCCTCCCTCTTCTTACCTTCCTCCCCCTCCCTCCCCCCTCCCCTTCACCTACATATCACTCCCTATTAACAGCTCATAAATACTCCCCCCCCTCCCCTCCCCTCCCCCTTCTGCCGATACAGTCAGGTGTGAATATATTGTGAAGAATTGGGGAGGGGAGGGGGAGAAGGAGGGGGAGGGGAGGGGAGGGGAGGGGGAGAAGGAGGGGGAGGGGAGGGGAGGGGAGGGGGAGAAGGAGGGGGAGGGGAGGGGGAGAGGGAGGGGAAGGGCTACATGTATTATATTTTATAGGGGGAGGTTGACGTGAGAGAGAGAGAGAGAGAAGGAGGGGGGATTGATTAGTTAGATAGACGGATAGATAGATACAGAGAGACAGACAGATAGATAGACAGACAAAAGTTAGAGAATAGTAAGTTTAATATAGACTATTGGCTAAAGTTAGATAGATAGATAGACATAGATAGATGGAAGGACATACATAAGTAGATGGAGGGATAGACAGATAGATAGGCAGATAGACAAAGATAGATAGATGGAAGGATAGATAAAGTTTATATATGACACGACCGGGTGAGAGAGAGAGAGAGAGAGAGAGAGAGAGAGAGAGAGAGAGTTGGTAGTAGGAAGGAGGGGAGGGAGGTAGAAGAGGGGGAGGGGAAGGAAGGGGAGGGAAGGGGAGGGGGGAGGGGGAGGGGATAGTTATTGGGTGTCAATAGTGAATGATATGTAGCGGAGGGGAGGGGAGGGGAGGGGAGGGGAGGGGAGTGGAGTGGAAGGGGGAGGGGAGGGAGTAAGATGGAGGGGGAGGCAGAATGATGCAGACTGAGAAAGGAAGAAGGCAGGGTGAGGCAGGGAGAGGCAGAGATCAGGAGGGTGAGGCAGGGAGTGGCAGAGGTGAGGCAGGGCGAGGCATAGGTAAGACAGGATGAGGCAGAGGTGAGGCACGGTGAGGCAAGGAGAGGCAGAAGTCAGGAGGGTAAGGCAGGGAGAGGAAGAGGTCAGAAGGGTGAGGCAGGGAGTGGCAGAGGTCAGGAGGGTGAGGCAGGGAGTGGCAGAGGTGAGGTAAGGGTAGGCAAGGGAAGGTAAGGTAGCCAGGGTGAAATACTGAAGTGTGAGGCAAGGGTGGGGCAAGGATAGGCAGAGGAAGGCAGGCAGAAGGGGGGGTCACCAGGGTAGGCAGGGAGAGGCTGGGGTAAGGCAGGGAGCAAAACGGAGGGAGGAGTAAGGCACAGGAAAAAGATAAGGTAAGCCAGGTTAAGGGTGAGGCAGGAGTGAGGCAGTGGGTAGGGGTAGGCAAAGTAAGGCATAGGCAGGCAGGGGTGAGTAAGAGAGACAGGAGGTGAGGCAGGGGTAGGCAGGGTGAGAAGAGGGTAGGCAAGGGAGAGGCAGAGGGAGAAGAGGGTAGGCAAGGGAGGCATGGGTGAGGCAGAGGGAGGAAGGGGTAGGCAAGGGAGGCGTGGGTGAGGCAGAGGGAGAAGAGGGTAGGCAAGGGAGGCATGGGTGAGGCAAAGGGAGAAGAAGGTAGGCAAGGGAGGCATGGGTGAGGCA
>NC_136957.1:33995745-34005745 GCF_032717465.1 Coenobita brevimanus | reverse complement strand
AGAGAGAGAGAGAGAGAGAGAGAGAGAGAGAGAGAGGGAGAGAAACCAATAGATAGACTGATATACTTAAATAGATTGATACAGGAAGATATATACAAAGATAAAGATATGCATATGAGAGAGAGAGAGAGAGAGAGAGAGAGAGAGACTGATTGAAGGGAGACAGTAAAATTCAAAAGAGCTGTCCCCTCCCCCTCCTCAAAATTCTCCTCTCTCTCTCTCTCTCTTTCTCAATATATATCTATCTCCATCACATTACATCTATCTACAGTATCTTCATTCCATCTCTCTCTCTCTCTTTGCCCCTCTTTTAAGTCCTCCTCCCTTCCTTCTCTCTTCCATCCCCCTCCCTCTCTCTTCTCTCTCCTCACCTCTATCTCCCCTCTCTTTTCTCTCTCCCCTCTTCCCTTCCTTCTCTCCCTTCCCTACTCTCTCCCTCAACTCTTAACCTCCCTCTATTTTTCCTTTCTTTTCTTCCTCCTTTCCTCCCCCTCTCCCCATCCCCCTTTCATTCACTCTCTCCCTTTTCCTTCTCCCTCCCACCCACCCCTTTCCTTCGTTCTCTCCCTCTTCCTTCTCTTTTCTTTCCCTCCCTTCCTTCCCTTCCCCTCTTCTCTTTTCCTCTCTACCTTCTTTCTCCCCCTCCCAACTGACTCTCTCTCCTTTCCTCCCCTTCCTCATTTCCTTCTCTCTCTTCCACCCACCTCCTTCCTTGTCTTTTTTCCTCCCCCCTTCCCTCTCCTTTCCTCCCCCTCCTCTCCTTTCCTCCCCTCCCCTCTCCTTCCCTTCCACCCCCTCCCTCCCACCCCCCCCAGGAGCCGCCATGCCTTTTTGTTTATCAACGCCATCAGCTGTTAAGGAGTTGCCAAGTATCACCATTTACCAAACCCATTATTATTATCATTATCATCATTTCCCGTCATTTCTCTTCCCTCTCATCACCCCCGTCGCTTCCCACCTCAAGTTCCTTCATTTCTCTTCATTTCCTCACAGGCTGGGTCGCGTTATTCACCCCATTCATCGGAAAAATGTATATTATTCAATCTGATGTTACTTAGAGGAGTTGCCAAATATCGCCACACACATCATCGTCCCCCTCTAATTCATTTCTTTTCGTCATTATTCGTTATTTTCGTTCACTCCGGCCTCTGTTCAGGATGGGGATGGGTGGAGGGGATAGCCAAGTGGATGTGGACGCTCCCTCCCAGGTGGATAAGTGGAGGAAATAAGAAAAAAGATGAAAATAAGTGAATTCCCAACTGACAGAACGGAGATCATAATGTGAGGGGGAGAGGGAGGGGAAAATGGCGGAGGGAGGGAGGGATGGTGAAGAGAGAGAGAGAGAGAGAGAGAGAGAGAGAGAGAGAGAGAGAGAGAGAGAGAGAGAGAGAGAGAGAGAGAACATATATAATTAAATAGTCGAGAGAGAGAGAGAGAGAGAGAGAGAGAGAGAGAGAGAGAGTTTTTACCCTCTCATATCCCACCTCTTGGTCAGGCAAACTTTATCAAATATCTCCATCCCATTCTCATTCTCCCTCTCCTTCCCCTCCCATCTCTCCTCTCTTTCTCTCTTCCTCCATATTTTTTTCTCTCTTTCCGCCTCTTCTTACTCTTCTCTCTTTTTCAAATTCTCTTTTCTTGTAAAATTGAGTGTATATATTTATGTTCAGTTTCTCTCTCTCTCTCTCCCTTTCTTTTTTTCTCTTTCTTTCTCTCTCTCTCCCTTTGTAAATTTAAAAAGCATCTGCCTGTAGATAGATAAATAGATGGATAGATAGAAAGAAGCCATTTTAATTCTCTCTCTCTCTCTTTCTCTCTCCATAAAAAGGTCCTTCAGTTTACAATGGAAAATATTTGAAATGCACGCTGATGAGAGAGAGAGAGAGAGAGAGAGAGAGAGAGACGTACTGCAGTATATTAGGTCGCAGGAGCTACAAACATACTTGCATTTTCTTTCCCAACCGTTTGACTGCGAAGTGGAATCAGCGTGTGTGTGTGTGTGTGTGTGTGTGTGTGTGTGTGTGTGTGTGTGTGTGTGCGTGTGTTTTAAATCGTACCCTGAATTATACACATTAGTCTCTCTCTCTCTCTCTTTAGATATATAAATGTTGGTAGACCAGATAGATAAATAAATAGATAGAGAATGAGACAGTGAAGAAATGGTACAAATAGAGAGACAGAGAAAGGTAGATAGAAGCATAGACAAATAAAGAGACAGATAGAGAATGAGAAAGTGAAGAAATAGTACAAATAGAGAGAGAGAGAGAGAGAGAGAGAGAGAGAGACAAACTCTAGGGCGCGATAAAATTCTGATTGATTCCCGTCGAAGAAGATGACGACTGAAGGAAGAGGGGAGCCTTCCTTCACTCCTTCCTTCCTTCACTCCTTCATGCATTCCTTCCTTCCTTCACTCCTTCATGCATTCCTTCCTTCCTTCACGCATTCCTTCTTTCCTTCATTACTGCATTCTTTCCTTCATTCATGCATCCCTTCCTTCCTTCATTCATTCAATCCTGCATTTCCTCTCTCCTTGCATTCCTTTCTTCCTTCCCTCTTGCATTCCTTCCTTCCTTCATTTCTTCTTATATTCCTTCCTTCCCTCTTGTATTCCATCATTCCATCTTGCATTCCTTCCTTCCTTCCCTCTTGCACTCCTTCCTTCCTTCCTTCATTCATTCGTTCATGCATCCCTTCTATCCCTCCTTCCTTCCTTCCTTCAATCCTGCACTTCTCTCCTTCTTGCATTCCTTTCTTCCTTCCTTCTTTACTACATTCCTTCATCCCTGCCTTCCTTCCTTCCTGTACTTCCATTCTTTTCTTCACTCTTCTCATTCCCTCTCGACCACATTCCTTCATTCTATCACATTTTTAACATCCTCTCTCTCTCTCTTCTTTCCTACTTCCTTCTCTCTCCCTCCCACCCGCCTTTCCTCCCTCTCCTTCCTTCAATTCCTCCCCATCCCTCTCCTTTCCCTCCCTCCTCCACCTCTCCTTTCAACCCTCCCCCTCCATTCTCTCACTTCTCCTCTGGCTTTCCTCCACTCTCCCTCTTACTCCTTCCCTCCCCTGTCACCTTCACCTCTCTCTCTTCCTCCCTCCTCCTAGTCTCCCCTAATTCTCTCCCTTACTCCTTTCCTCCCTCCCCCTCCATCTTTACCCCTCCTTCTCCGTCCTTTCTCCCGTACTCCCTCCCTCCCCCTTCCATCTCTCCCCATTCCTCCCTCCTTCCCCTCTCATCCCCCACCCCACTCTCTCTCTCTCTCTCCCACTCCCTCCGTTTTCCCTCCCCTCTCCGTCCTCCCTCCCTTCTCTCCCCTCTCCGTCCTCCCTCCTTTCTCTCCCCTCCCCTCCCCCTTCACAATTCACTTATGACCCCTCTGCCATAACAATCACCAGCCCTCACTAAACACCCCTCACACACACACACACACACACATACAGGGACAGACATACACACAAACACCCCTCACACACACACACACACACACACACACACACACACACACACACACAGGGATAGACAGAGACAGACATACATACAAACGCCCCTCACACACACACACACACACACACACACACACACACACACACACGTCTTACTGTTTCCCTCTTTCAAGCCTCTCTCTCTCTCAAAACTGATCACACACCCTCTGGAAGGAAGCTCTCTGGCCACGCATGGATGGTTGGATGGTCGCAGGAGTGGATGGTTGGATGGTTGACTGGTTGCTTAATTGGGTGAATGGATGGTTAATGAACGATGGGATGGATGGATGGATACGTGCATGGTTGCTTGACTGGATGGATGGATGGTTGGATGAGTGGATGGATGGATGGGTGGATGGATGGATGGATGAAATCTTTCTGTTACCTCTTCATCACCCCTCCTTTCCCCTCCCTCACTTCCTATCCCTCCTTTTCACCTCTCCTTCTCTTCTCTTCCCTCCCTCCTTTCACCTCTCCTCCCCCTCTCTTTCCTTCCATCCTAATTTCCTCTCCCTCTCCCCCTTTTCTCTCCACCCTATTCCCTCTCCCTCTTCCTTCCCTCCCCTCCCTTCCTTTCTCCTTCCCCATCTACTCCTCTTCCTTACCTACCCCCTCCTCTTCCCCTCCCTACTCCTCTCCCCTCTCCTCCCAATCTCCCTCCTTATCTCTTCCCTCCCCTTCCCCTCCTCCCCTCCACCATCCACACACTCTCGAGTTTACTTACAGCATAATCACTATCTCAAGCTACCCCTCCCTCCCCCTCCCCTCTTGCTCCCTTACCCCTCCCTCTCCTCCTTCTCTTTCCCACTCCCTTCTCTCTCCCCTCTTCTATTTCTCTTCCTCCCACCTCCCCTATTTCACCCTTCCCCCTCTCCTCTTTCTCTCTCCCTCCCTCCCTTTCCTTCTTTCTCTTCCCTCTCCAACCCTTTCTCTTCATTCATTGCTCCTCTCCCCCTCCTCTCTCTCTTCCCCCTACCTCCAGTCCTCTCTGTTCTCTCTCTCTCTCTGGTTTCCCAATATGCTAATGTTATCGTATCTCCCTCCCCTCCCTTTCCTCCCCCTTCCCATTCCCCCTCCCTTCCTTCCCCTCCCCCTCTCCCCTCCTACTCCTTCTCTTCATTTCCTTCCCCTCACAAAGAAAATCATCATTACTAATAACAAGAATAACACCAACAACAATAATAATAATAATAATAATAATAATGATGATGATGATGGTAATAATAATAATAACAGTAGTAGTAGTAGAGGTAGTACAGGGTAATATATAATAATAATAATAATAATAGCAGTAGTAGTAGTAGCAGTAGTGGTAGTAGTAGTAGTAGTAGTAGTAGTAGTAGTAGTAGTAATAATAATAATAATAATAATAATGTTTTCCAAGTTACATAAAATCATTACAATATTACAGCAAAGCACGATATTCTTTCCGTAATCATGCTGCCTTTTCCCCAACCCCACACCTCAGCTGTACAGGAAAAATGGGAGAAGCAACACCCTAGTATGTTTAAATCTATCTGTCTATCTATTGCCAGACGCCTTAATTCCGTAAGGGGTAGCCACAAACAAATCGCCTCCATGTCGCCCTGTCCTCCGTCATTTCACTGCCCTGCTCCAAGTTCACGCCCCCCTCTTTCATATACCTCTCCACCTTAATCCCGTATGGGGTGACCACAAACAAATCGCCTCCATGTCGCCCTGTCCCCCATCATTTCACCGCCCTGCTCCAAGTTCACGCCCCCCTCTCTCATATACGTCACTCCATCCCTCCATCTCATCCTTGGCCTCCCCCTCCCTCCACCTCACTCACATACACTCTCCTCGTCAGTCTCTCACTCTCCATCCTCTCCACATGTAGTTTAAATACTTGAAGGAAATTTTATAGTGCCTCTCTCTCTCTCTCTCTCTCCCTCCCTCCCTCTCTCTCTCTCTCTCTCCCTCCCTCCCCCCTGTCTCTCTCTCTCTCTCTCTCTCTCTCTCTCTCCCTCCTGTTGTGAAGCATCTAAAACAACCATAACATTAAATTTTCCTCCCTCTTTCCCTCCCCCTCCCTCCCCTTCTCTCTCTCTTCCCTCCCTCCCCCCTCCCTCTCTCTCTCTTCATTTCTCCCTCCCATCTCCACTTCTGCCTCTCCTTCCATCCTCATAAATTTCTCTCTTTCTCTCTTCTTTACCTCCACTTTTTCTCTCTTTTCTCCCTCCTTCTTTCCCTCCCCCCCTCTTTCCTTCTTCCTTCCCTTTCCCCATTTTTCTCTCCCCCTCTCCATCTTTCCTTCTTCCTCCCTCTTTCCCTCCATACTTACTCTCCTTTTTTCTTTCATTTCTCCCTCTTCCTTCCTCCCCATTTTCTCTCTCCCCATCTCCTTCCTTCCTTTCCTTTTTTCCTTCCTTCTCCCTCCCTCCTTCTTCCCTCCATATTTCCTCTACCCCCTTCCTTCTTTCCTTCCCTCCTAAATTTCCTCCTACCTACTTCCCTCCCTCTCCCCCCTTCTCTCCTTCAACTTCCCTCCTGCTCCCTCCCTTTCCTCTCTCACCCCCTTCCCTCTCCCTCTTTTCTCTCCTGCTACCTCTCTCCCTTCCTTCCTTCCCTTCTTCACTCCCTCTATTTTCCTCCCCCTCCGTTCCCATCCTTCCCTCCTCCTCTCTCACCTCCCTTCCCTCCCTCCCTCTCTCGTTTCTCCCTTCCTACCTTTCTCCATTCCTTCCTTCCCTCCTTCTATTTTGCTCCCCCTACCTCCTCTCCGTTCCCTCCCTTCCCTTTCCCTCCTTTCTCTCCATTCTCCACCTCTTTTCCCTCCCTTCCCTTTCCCTCCTTTCTCCACCTCTTTTCCCTCCTCTCCCCTCCCTCTTTCCCTCTCCTTCCCTCCCTCTGTTTTCCTCTCCCTACCTCCTCTCCGTTCCCACCCTTCTCTCCATTCTCCACCTCTTTTCCGTCCTCCTCCCTCCCTCTTTCCCTCCCTCCCTCCTTCACTCCCTATATTCTCCTCCCCCTACCTCCTCTCCGTTCCCACCCTTTCCTCTCCCTCTTTTCCCTCTTCCTCTTTCACCCCCCTTCCTCCCTCCCTCCCTCTTTCCCTCCCCCTCCCTCCCTCCCAGCAGCCCCATCCTTCAAGAGTTTCATGAGTCTTAATCTACAAAAGTGAACTGGGTTATGACAAACGGTGACATCTCTCTCTCTCTCTCACTTTCTCTCTCACACACATACACTCTCTCTCTCTCTTTACCTTCTTTCCTATTACACATTCCTTTCTCTCTCTCTCTCTCTCTCTCTCACACACACTTCTTTACCTTCTTTCCTATTACACATTCCCCTCTCTCTCTCTGTTAATGGGAGAGAGAGTGAGGTAAGAAGATGGCGGCGGGGAGTTATGAAGGAGAGAGATAAGAGATACACAGACCACACAGACATAGCGGTCCCTGTGAGAGAGAGAGAGAGAGAGAGAGAGAGAGAGAGAGAGAGAGATGGACTCTGAGGGAATTGATGATGATAACACAAGAAATTATGACTCTCTCTTCTCCCTCCCTCTCTCTCTCTCCCCCTACCTCCCTCTCTCTCTCTCCCCCTCCCTCCCTCTCTCTCTCTCTCTGGCATCTTACTTCTCACTCCCTCTTCATCTTCTTTCCTCTCTCACTCCTCCATCTCTCCATTTTCTCCTTCCTTCCCTCCCTCTCATTTTCCTCTTCTCTCTCTCTCTCTCTTTTCCACCTCTCTTCTCCTTCACTGTTTTCCCTCTCACTCCTTCCTTCTTTCCTTCCCTCCTTACTCTCTCTTTTTAATGTCTCCCCTCCTTCCTCCCTCACTCCCTTTTCTCACTCATTACTTTTTTATTCCTTCCTTCCCTCCCCCTTCCTTCCTTCTTTCCCTCCCTCCCCTTCCTTCCTTCTTTCCCTCCCTCCCCCTTCCTTCCTTCCCTCTCTCTGTCACCCATTATTTTTTCGTTCCTTCCTTCCTTCCCTCCCTCCCTTCCACCCTCCCTCCCCTTCCTTCCTTCTTTCCCTCCCTCCCCCTTACCTTCCTTCCTTCCCTCCCTCCCTCCCCCTTCCTTCCTTCCCTCCCTCCCTGTCACTCATTACTTTTTCGTCCCTTCCTTCCTTCCCACCCTCCTCTTTCCTTCCTTCCCTCCCTCCCCCTTCCTTCCTTCCCTCCCCCTTACCTTCCTTCCCTCCCTCCCTCCCTCCTGCTCTCTGGGGTTAAATCGCATATATCATCTTATAATGTACCATCAATTCTCTCTCTCTCTCTCTCTCATTCCTTCTCTCCTATCTTTTTTTCCTCCCTTTCTCCTTCCTCTCTTCATTTTCTACATCCTGTCTGCCTAAATACACAACCCATAACCGTGTGTGTGTGTGTGTGTGTGTGTGTGTGTGTGTGTGTTGAGGTAGGAATGAGTCTCCTTGATTACTAGTCAAATCAACCCTCCAATCTGACTACACCTGGCCATCAATTGACCAGAAAGGGGTTATCTATCTATCTATCTATCTACCTATCTATCTATCTATCGGGTAAATGCACAATAGATATAACACGAAATAGCCTAAATATGTCTCCTCTGCCCACACCAGCAGACTGTGCACAATGATATTTGGGAAGAGGATTGGGGAGGGAGGGGGATAGGGTAGGGAGGGAGTGAAAGGGGATGGGGAGAGGGTATGGAGGGAGGGAGAGTACAGTAGGAGAGGGGTTGGGAGAGGAGAGGGAGGGGGAGTGGATGGAGAGGGGTTGGGAGAGGGGAGGGGGGAGAGAGAGTGGATGGAGAGGGGTTGGGAGAGGGGAGGGAGGGAGGGGGAGTGGATGGAGAGGGTAGGGAGGGAGGGGAGAGCGGATGGGGAGGGAAAGTGGAGAGAGGGGAGAATGAAAGACAGCAGAGACAGAAATAGGGACATAAACAGACTGATAGACAGACATATTGATATAAACACAGGTAAATAAACAGATAGATACAGTGAGAGAGAAAATAGATAGACGGACAAAATGATAAATGCAGAGAGAGAGAGAAAGAGAGAGAGAGAGAGAGAGAGAGAGAGACACCATCATCTATTCCACTCAGAACTTTGTGAACTAACCCCCCCTCCCCGCCCCCCATTTTCTTTGAGGGGGTTCTTACTCATACTCCTAATGCCTGTCACCGTCCCTCACCCGCCACCTCACTTTGGTAGATTACGCCTCATGAAACGGGTGAAGGATGGCCTGGGGGAGGGGGAGACCGAGGAGGAGGGAAGAGGAAGGGTTGGGGCAGGTGGGGAGGGAAGGGGAAGGGTTGGGGGATGGTTGGGGAGAAGGTTGGGAAAAGGGTTGGTGGAGGTGGGTAGGGAGGGAGAAGGTTGGGGAAAGGGTTGGTGGAGATGGGTAGGGAGGGAGAAGGTTGGGGAAAGGGTTGGTGGAGGTGGGTAGGGAGGGAGAAGGTTGGGGAAAGGGTTGGTGGAAGGAAAGGGAAGAGTTTGGGGGAGGTGGGGAGGGAGGACGAGGGAAGAGGAAGGGTTGGGGCAGGTGGGGAGGGAAGGGAAAGGGTTGGGGCAGGTGGGGAGGGAAGGGAAAGGGTTGGGGCAGGTGGGGAGGGAAGGGAAAGGGTTGGGGCAGGTGGGGAGGGAAGGGAAAGGGTTGGGGAAGGTGGGGAGGGAGGGAGAAGATTGGGGAAAGGGAGGACTGAAGGTGAGGGAAGACTAAAAGTTGGGCTTAGAAGGGGAGAAGGATTCTGAGGGAAGGTTGGGGAGGGGAAGGGGAGAACTACGGAAGAGGGGAGGGAAAAGGGAGAGGAAGGGAAGAACTAGGGAAGAGGGGAGAGAAAAGGGAGGGGAGGGAAGAGAGAAGGGAGGGAGAGGGAAAGGGAGAAGGCTAGAAGTGGGGAGGAACTAGAGAAGGTTAGGGAAGGGAGGGGGAAGACGAGGGTACATGAGGGAGGGGAAGGGGAGGATTTGAGAAGTGGGGAGAGGAAGGGGAGGACTGGGGGAGGGGGGTGGGAGAGGAGGGAAGGAAGGGGGAGAGTTGGGGAGGGTAGGTAGAGCATGAGGTAGAAAATGTGGAGAAATACAGGTAGGGAAAGAAGGGAAGAGGGGAGGGGGAGGGAGGAAGGGGCAGAAAGGAGGAGAGGGGAGGGAAGAGAGAGAGGGAGGGGGAGGGAAGAGGGAGAGAGAGGGAGGGAAAGGACACACACACACACAAAATAATTACATACATACGTAACCTACATACTTGCAAACATACATACACTCAATATACACACAGGTACACATACTCAGGTACGCACACACACACACACACACACATCAAAGTTATGGCAATCGTGTTAGGTCCAGACTGCCTCTCTCTCTCTCTCTCTCTGTATGTATGTATGTATGTATATGTTTGTATCTATCTGATAGTACTAACTACAAATACACATAAATGGCTATCTATCTATCTACCTACCTACCTGCCTACTTACCTATCTATATGAAACTCATGTCTATCTATCTGTCTATCTATTCATGGTTCGTCATAAATCTGTTTCTAAATCTATCTATCAACCTGTTCATCTATC
>NC_136957.1:33988245-33993245 GCF_032717465.1 Coenobita brevimanus | reverse complement strand
AGGCAGGGAAATGGTGGGGGGGGGTGAGGCAGGGAGAGGTTAGGCAGGGAAATGGTGGTGGGGTGAGGCAGGAGAATGGTGGTGAGGCAGGGAGAGGTTAGGCAGGAGAATGGTGGTGGGGGTGAGGCAGGAAGAGGTTAGGCAGGAGAATGGTGGTGGGGGTGAGGCAGGAAGAGGTTAGGCAGGAGAATGGTGGTGGGGGTGAGGCAGGAAGAGGTTAGGCAGGAGAATGGTGGTGGGGGTGAGGCAGGAAGAGGTTAGGCAGGAGAATGGTGGTGGGGGTGAGGCACATCAAGCAGGATATAACTGACTGTTCAGGCAGGGTGGCAGGCAGGGGGGCCAGTGTGAGGCATGGTCAGGCAGTGGGTGGCAGGGTGAAGTAAAGGGTTGCAGGGTGAGGCAGAGGGTGAGAGTGTGAGACAGAGAGTGGCAGCGTGAGGAAGAGTAGGCAGAGGGTGGCAGGGTGAGGCAGTGGGTGGAGCTGTGAGGCAGATTTGGCAGAGGGTGGAAGGGTAAGGCAGAGAGAATCAATGGGTGCAGGATGAGGCAGAGTGAGGCAGGGATGAGCAAGGGAGAGGTAAGGCAGGGTGAGGCAGGAGGGGTGGTGTGAGTTATGGGTCTGGCTTAGGCCGGGTTGCCTGGCATCATTATTCCCTTAATCCCACATTATCAAACTAATTTAGAGCTGCCTACCCCCCCCTGCCTACCCCTCCCTCTCCTACCTACCCCTGCCTCCCTCTCCTCTCCCACCTCCCCACCTGTGTTCTCCCTGTCTCCCCTCTCTCTTTCCCTCCTGCCTACCACCCCCTCTCTTCTCTCCCCACACACTTTCCCTCCTCCTACCTCCAATGGACATCCCCCTCCCCCTCCCCCTCTTTCTCCTCTCCCCCTCCCTCTCTCCTTCCAATCCTCCCTCTCCCTTTCCCTCTTGTTCTTTCCTCCCTTCATCCTACCTATTCTCCTCCCTTCCTCACCCTCCTTTCCTCTTCCTACCTCATCCTGCCTCACTTTTTCCTCCTCCCTCCCTACCCAACTCCTCTCTCTCTCTCTCTCTCTCTCTCACTGCATCTCTCTTTATCTCGTTCATACAAGATAATATGTAAATGAGAGAGAGAGAGAGAGAGAGAGAGAGACACACACACACACACAGACAGAGACAGACAGACACACACACACACAGTAATAATAATAATAATAATAATAAAAATAATAATGAAATTAATAAAAATAATAATAATAATAATAATAATAATAAAAATAATAATGAAATTAATAAAAATAATAATAATAATAATAATAATAATCCTGGGGCTAATCTAGGGCCTTAGGATTAGTGGAGCGTCTTCATGTTTGTATATTAATTAATGCTAAAAGTTCCTGATGAGAAACTGAGAGGGAGAGTTGATGAGGTGTGGGCCGGGGGGAGGGGGAGGCGGAAGGGAGAGGGGAAGAGGGAGGGGGAAGGGGAAGACAGGGAGAGTGATGCAAGACAGAGGGGATGGGAGGGAGGAATGGATAGATAGATAGATAGACAGATAGATAGATCCATAAATAAATATATATATAGATATTTCAGTGCACAAATACAGATAAATACATAAGCAAAGAAATACAGGAATAAATTAGTACTTAAAATACGTAAAGAAAAATAAGTACACAAACAGCTACACAGAGACAGATAGATAGATGCAGATAGATAGACAGAGGCAGATAGATAGATAAATCAGTACGTCCAAATAAATATATAAACAGTTCTTGAATAAACACTTTTGGAAAGGCTGTTGCTTCATAAAATTTTAGTGCATGGGTGAGTGAATGGCGACTGAGGAGTGAGAGACTGACTAGGAGAGTGGGGTGTCTGGGAGGAGGAGGAGGAGGAGGAAGAAGAACGCGAACCTAACCATTCCGTGTCTCTATCTCGCCAAAATCCTTCCTATATATCAATTCCAAATGTTACTTTCCTGAACTGCTGCTGTACACTGAGAGAGAGAGAGAGAGAGAGAGAGAGAGAGAGAGAGAGAGAGACTGCCCACCTTTTGACGGCTGGAGTGTAAGAAATAGATCGTCTACATAATAATAATAATAATAATAATAATAATAACAATGATGATGATGATTATTATTATTATCATCATCATCACCATTTTCCCCCTCCTCCTCGTCTTCTCCCTCCTCCTCTTCTTCTTCTCTCTCCTCCTCTTCTTTCCCTCCTCCTCCTCTTATTCATCTTTTCCCTCCTCCTCCTCCTCTTCTTCTTCTTCTCCCTCCTCGTCCTCCTTGCCTTGCTCCTCCTCCTCCTCCTCTTCTTCTTTCCCTCCTCCTTCTCTTCTTCATCTTTTCCCTCCTCCTCCTCCTCTTCTTCATCTTCTCCCTCCTCCTCCTTCTCTTCACCTTCCTCCTCCTCTTCTTCCTGGTGTAATCCTGGGTGGAGCTGACCATTGCCCAGGAAGGTAGGGATTAAAAGGTTATAACTTAGGACCTCTCTCTCTCTCTCTCTCTCTCTCTCTCTTCCTTCCTTCCTTCAACCCCACTTTCCTCGTCTCTCTTCCTTCCATCATCCCTCTCTCTCCCTTTCTTCCTTCAACTTTCTCTCTCCCTTTCTTCCTTCAACTTTCTCTCTCCCTTTCTTCCTTCAACTCTCTCTTTCTTCCTTCATTCAAATCTCTGTCTTTGTCTCTTCCTTCAACCTCACTTTCCTCTTCCCTCTCTTTCTTCTCCCTCAACTTCACTTTCCTCTTCTCTCTTCGTTCCTTCCTTCATCTCCTTCCCTCCCCCTCCCTTCAACTCTCTCTTTTTCTCTCTCTCTTCCCTCCTTCAACCTGTTTCTTCGCCTCTCACTTTCCTCGTCTCTCTCTCTCTCTCTCTCTCACCGTCAACCTCACCTTCCTCCTCGTCCTTACCATTCCTCCCCATCCCTCCCTCCCACCCTACTTCCTCTCCTTCCCTCCCTCCTAATCCCTCCCTCTTTTAAGTGTAGGACGGATTAACTTAACCACTAACACGCCTAATACTTCCTTCCCTCCCTCCCTCCCTCCCCCTCTCCCTCCCTCCTTCAAAAGACAGTAATGCCATTCTCTCGACTCCATTTTTTCTCTCCGCCTTCTCTCCCTCTGACACCGTCCTCTTTGGTTTACTGCCTCCTGTGTGTGTGTGTGTGTGTGTGTGTGTGTGTGTGTGTGTGTGTAAAACTCTCTCTCTCCCTCTCTCCGTATCTGTGCGTGTGTGTGTGTGTGTGTGTGTGTGTGTAAAACTCTCTCTCTCCCTCTCTCTCTACGTGTGGTATGTGTATCTGTAACTATCTCACTCTCTCTCCTTATGTGGCGTGTGTGCGTGTGTGTGTGTGTGTGTGTAAAACTCTCTCTCTCCCTCTCTCTCTCTCTACGTGTGGTATGTGTATCTGTAACTCTCTCTCTCTCCGTATGTGTGCGTGTGTGTATGTGTGTGTAACTCTCTCCCTCCGCGAGTGGTATGTGTATCTATGCAACTCTCTCTCTCTCTCTCTCTCAGAATCAACAAAAATTAAGCCACATATTCAAAGACCTGTATTCTCGTCGGTTAAGGAAGCTCCCTAACACCTTTTCCTAAGCGATTTATTTTGCTTCTTACACCTCCCTCTCCTATTCAGTGTTACATAAATCCTTCCAATATCGCCATACTCAGCATAAATAGCATACAAAAGGATATTAACTAGCCACATCCAAAATAAATCGCTAGGGAAAAGGTGTTAGGAAGCGAGAAAACTATAATCAGGGTTATAATCCTTCCATCTGAACTATGAGATTAACACTAGAATATAATGCTAAGCACGAAGAAGTGCTGTGGAGGGGATGTAAATACACACACATACATACAGAGAGAAAGAGAGAGAGAGAGAGAGAGAGAGAGATGGAATGTGTACTAAAAAGGTAAAGAAATGTGTGTGTGTGTGTGTGTGTGTGTGTGTGTGTGTGTGTGTGTGTGTGTGTGTGAGAGTGAGAGAGAGAGAGAGAGGGGGGGAGGACAGGAGAAGAGGAAGAGAGCCAAGGGAGGGAAGAGGGATGAGGAAGGGAATGAAAGGGTTAAGGAAGGGGATGGGGAGGAAAGAAAAGGGGAGGGGAGGGGAGTGGAGGGGAAAGATAAGTGATGGGAGGGGGGAGAGGAAGAATGGGAGGGGGAGGGAAAGGGAAGCGATGGAGGGGAGGAAAATGGGTAGGGAGGAAGCCAGGGAGAGAGGAAGGGGGAGAGGGATATGAGAAGAAGGGTGGTAGGGGAATGGAGGAGGGGAGGGGGGAGGGAAATGGGATAGGGGGAGAGGAGGGGGAGAAGGATAAGCGAAGGGATGATGTTAGGGGAATGGAAGAGGGGAGGGGAATAGGTAAGCGTAGGGGAGGGGAGGGGGGAGGGGGAGGGGGAGGGGAGGGGAGGGGGTGGGGGAGGGAGCACCTGCTGACAAAACAGGGTGTGTGTGACTCTAGTATTAATTCTGAAAAATGACCTCCATACTTAGCCTAGCAGACAAATGACCTTTTTACTAGGGGGAGGGGAGGGAAGGGGGAGGGGAGAGGGAGAGATGGGAAGGAAAAAGGATGGTAAGAATAGGAAGGTGTGTGTGTGTGTGTGAGAGAGAAAGAGAGAGAGGGGGAGAGTTGGGAAGGAAAAAGGATGGTAAGAATAGGAAGGTGTGTGTGTGTGTGTGTGTGTGTGAGAGAGAGAGAGAGAGAGAGGGGAGGGAGGGGGGGGTATAATGACTGGCATCTGCATATCCATCACTAACAAGACCCATGGGACCCTCTCACTAAGCCATCTTCCATCACTATAATTAAAACACAATACTGGCTTTTTCCTTTACTCCACCCCTCCTCTCTCTCTCTCTCTAACTATCTATCAGTCTCTCTCTCTATCTATCTATCTCTGTATGTATCTATCTACCTGTCTGTTTGTCTCCGGTCATTATAATTAAAATACAATACTGGATTTTTTACTTCTGTCCACCCTTCCTCCTCTCCCTCTCTCTCTCTCTC
>NC_136957.1:33950745-33975745 GCF_032717465.1 Coenobita brevimanus | reverse complement strand
TTCTTACTATCTCTCCTCCCTTCCCTCCCTCAATCCTTTCCTTCTGTTTATCTTATCTTTCCTCCCTCCTTCTCCTCCTCCTCCTTAACTCTTCTTCATACTATCTCCCTTCCTGTCATTCTCCCTCCTTTCCTTCTCTCTCTCTCTCTCATCATCTCTCCTTTACTGCTATATCTCCCTCCTTAACTCAGCCTTCTTTCCTCCCTCCATCTCCCCTTCCTTCCTTCTCTTCCTCTTTTCTGTCCTTACTGTTTCTTCTCTCCTTCCTTCCTCGATTCTTTCCTCCCCTCCCCTCCCTTCCTTTCCTCATTTCTTCTTCCTTCTCTCTCTCTCTCTCCTTCCTTCTCTTAGCTCTTCTTTCCTCTCTCACTCTTTCTCATTCCTTCCTTCTATTTTTACTATCTATCTATCGATCTATCATTTTCCATTATTTTCTCACCAAAGCAGTTCAGTTGACGGCCAAGTATAGTCAGATTGGAGGGTTGATTTGACTAGTAACCAAGGAGACTTCTGCTAACCCCCTTCAGTTGAGGATGGGGGAGGGGAGAGAGGAAGGTGGGGGAAGAGTGAAGGGAGGGAGGGGAGAGGGGGGGAAAGGGGTGGTGAGGGAGGGGTGAAAGGAAGAGGAAGAGAGGGGGAGAAGGGAGAGGGAGGGGAGAACAGAAGAGGGTGTGGGGAAGGGATGAAGGGAGCGAGGGGAAAAGGGAGGGTATGAGGAATGGGTGGAATGGGGAGGGGAGAGAGGGAGAGGGGAGCAGGGAAACAAAAAAGGGGGAGAGGGGAGACAAAAGAGAGGGGAAGGAGGTGGTGGTGGGGGTGAGAGCCACAGGGGACGTAGGACAGGTGTGGACAGGTGTACAAATGATCTGCCATCACCCCAGCCACACCTCACACCTGACTCCACACACACACACACACACCTTTCCCCTCCATTCTGATTCTTCTCCTTGCTCCTCTCCTCACCTAACCTCTCCTTCTCTCTCTCTTAGACAAATAAATAGACAGAAAGATAGATAGAGATAAAACTTAACAAAAACATATTGTGTTCCTCTTCCCATCCCATCTTCCTCATGCATCTCCCTCCTCTCTCTCCTTCCTGCTTTGCTATCCTTGTCTTTAACTGATAGGATAGTTTTATTTACAACAGGAGAGAGGTCTGTTGCTGTTGGCTTTCCCTTTTACTGCTGTCTGTATTTCCTGTGCACTCCTGTCTACCCCCACTCCCCCTCTCATCTACCCCCTCCCTCCCCCTCCTCTTTTTTATCCCCTCCCTCCCCCCCTCTTTTCCTCATCTCTCCCTCCCCTTCCCTTTCTTATCCCCTCCCTCCCCTCATCTTTTCCACATCTCTCCCTCCCCCTCCCCTCAATCTTTTCCACATCTCTCCCTTCCCCTCCTCTTTTTTATCACCTCCCTCCCCTTCCCTCCCCCATCTATTCTCCACATCTCCCTCGCCCCTCCCTTCATCTCCCCCCTCCCTCTCCCATCTTCTCATCTCTCCCTCCCCCTCCTCTCATCTACCCCCTCCCTTCCCCCAACTTTTCCTCATCTTTCCCTCCCCCTTTTCTTGTTTATCCCCTCCCTCCGCTTCCCTCCCCCGTCTTTTCCACATCCCTCCCTGGCCTCCTTCATTCCCCTCTCACTTTCTCCCCTTTCTCTTCCCTCTCCCATCTCCTCTCCCCTCTTTCCCTTCCTTTCCCTCCTCCTCCTCCATTCATCACCCCTCCCATTACAGTTTTTCTCACCTAACATCAGTCTGGTGTCCTTCTGGGGAGGGGAGGGGAGGGGGTGGTGGTGGTGGTAGGGGTGGGGGAGGGAAAAGGATGAGGGAGGGAAGGAGAGGGGAGGGGGTAATGGTGGTGGTAGGGGTGGGGGAGGGAAAAGGATGAGGGAGGGGAGGAGTAGGAGCAGGAGAGGAAAGAGGGAGGGGAGGGGGTAGGGGCAGGGGAGGGTAGGAGAGGAGGAGGAGGAGGTAGGAGAGGGGAGGGGGAAGGGCAGGGAGAGGGAAAAAGAGGAAAGGAGGAGGGAAAGACTGACATGGAGAGGGACATTTGTATGGCCTGGCAGTGGAGTCGCTCGCTTATATCAGTGCCACCACGTGAAGGCATCCCTCTTCTTCAGATATGTAAAGGTATTTTTGACGGTGGCCATAGACATGCCGATAATAACACAATCTCTACTTATAATAAAAATAATAAAGTAGTAGTAGTAGTAGTACATAGTAGTAGTAGTTGTAGTAGTAGTAGTAGTAGTAACAATAACGGCAGCAATAATAATAATAATAATAATAATAATAATAACAATAATAATAGTAATAATAATAATAAAAATAACAGCAATAATAATAATAAAAATAATACAATAGCAATAATAATAATAATAATAATAATAATAATAATAACAGCAACACACCTTCAGTCAACATTCCACAGCGTAACCTGGAAAAAAAAGAAGACTGTGTTGGATTGAGTCAGAGGTGATTAGGCAGATTAGATTGGGTTGGGTGAGATGTGTTGGAGTTAGATTGGGATGGGTTGGGATGGGATGGGTTAGGTTCGGGTATGTCCCCCCCCTCTCCCTCTCCCCCCCCTCTCTCTCTCTCTCTCTCTTACTCACATACACTGAAACTTTTTTTTTTCTGTTCAATTCTTCCCTCCTTCCTTCTCTATAAAGTGAGAGAGAGAGAGAGAGAGAGAGAGAGAGAGAGAGAGAGAGAGAGAGAGAGAGAGAGAATTTATGCACAATGAAGGAAATAGGAGGAAGAAGGAGAGATGGGGAGAAATAAGTAAGTAAGGAAGGAAGGAAGGATGGATGGATGGATAGGTAGATGGATGGATGGATGGACAGGTAGATGGATGGATGGATGGATGGATGGATGGATAGGTGGATAGGTAGATGGATGGATGGATGGATGGATGGTGGGTGGGTGGATAGGTAGATGGATGGATGGATGGATGGATGGATAGGTTGATAGGTAGATGGATGGATGGATGGATGGATGGATGGTGGATGGATGGATAGGTGGATAGGTAGATGGATGGATGGATGGATGGATGGTGAATGGATGGATGGATGGATAGGTGGATAGGTAGATGGATGGATGGATGGATGGATGGATGGTGGGTGGGTGGATGGATGGATGGATGGATAGGTAGATGGATGGATGGATGGATGGATAGGTAGATGGATGGATGGATGGACAGGCGGATGGATGGATGGATGGATGGATGGATGGATAGGTAGATGGAAGGATGAATGGATGGATAGGTAGATGGATGGATGGATGGATAGGTAGATGGATGGATGGATGGATAGGTAGATGGATGGATGGATGGACAGGCGGATGGATGGATGGATGGATGGATGGATAGGTGGATAGGTAGATGGATGGATGGATGGACAGGCGGATGGATGGATGGATGGACAGGCGGATGGATGGATGGATGGATGGATAGATGGATGGGTGGATGGATGGATGGATTTGGTGGATAGATGGATGGATGGATGGATGGACAGGCGGATGGATGGTGGATGGGCGGGTGGATGGATGAGTGGATGGTGGATGGATGGATAGATGGATGGGTGGATGGATGGATGGATGGTGAATGGATGGATAGATGGATGGATGGATGGATGGACAGGCGGATGGATGGATGGATGGATGGATGGATGGATGGGTGGATAGATGGATGGGTGGATGGATGGATGGATGGATGGATGGGTGGATAAATGGATGGGTGGATGGATGGATGGATGGGTGGATAGATGGATGGATGGATGGATGGACAGGCGGATGGATGGTGGATGGGTGGGTGGATGGATGGATGGATGGATGGATGGTGGATGGATGGATAGATGGATGGGTGGATGGATGGATGGATGGAGATGCAGAGAGATACGAGTAAGGAAGAAAGGAGTAGCGATTATTGGAAGGATGGAAGGAAGAAATATGGAAGAAGGAAAGTGACAGAGGAAGGAAGGATGGAAGGGGTGAAGGAATAGGGGTGGGGGTTAGGGAGGTATAGGAGTGAGGGGTAGGGGTGGGGGATGAGGGAGGTATAGGAATGAGGGGTAGGGGTGGGGGATGAGGGAGGTATAGGAGTGAGGGGTAGGGGTGGGGGATGAGGGAGGTATAGGAATGAGGGGTAGGGGTGAGGCTGAGGAGGTACAGGGGTGAGGAGTAGGGGGTGAGGGGTAGGGGTGAGGGGTAGGGGGTGAGGGAGGTAACATTAGCCAGTAATTAGAGGAACCAACAACACTAATAGAATAAGTAAGATGGAAGGACCCTCACAGGAAGGGGGGGTGGGGCCATGGGGAGAGAGAGAGAGAGAGAGAGAGAGAGAGAGAGAAATAACATAAGACGAAAAGAAAGTGAGAATATGTAGTGAGAGAGAGAAAAGTTAAGAAAATGGAGAGAGAGAGAAGGTGGAGGGAGGGGGGGGGGAAGAACCGTGTGTGTGATCTAGTATAATGAATTTGACTGAGTAGTTGCTGGTGGCCATTACAGTCTGTCCCACCCGCCATTGTTGCTTAATGTACCTCTCTCTCTCTCTCTCTCTTCCCTGCCTTTCTCCTCTCTCTCTTTTCTTCCTCCATCTCTCCTCCCTCTTCTCTTCCTCCATCTCCCTCCTTCCTTCCTTCCTCTTTCCTCCCTCACTCCCTCTTTTATCATTTTTCCTCCCTCCTCTCACTCACTGCCTCTCTCCATCTCCTTTACTTCTCCCTCCCTACCCTTCCATTCTCCCTCACTTTTCTCTCCCTGCCTCCCTCTCTCTTCCCTCCCTTTCCTTCCATCTCTCCCTCTCCATTACTTTTCTCTCCCTACCTCCCCGACTCTTCCTTCCTGTCTCTCTCTCCCTGCCTTCCTTTCTTTCCTCCCTTCCCTCCCATCTCTCCCTCACTTTTCTCTCCCTATCTCCCTCTCTCTTCCCTCCCTCCCTCCCCCCCATAACAAGTTAAGAGATTCAATTACCAACAAGGGGGAGGCTTGGGGGAGGGGAGGGGAGGGGAGGGGATGGGGGTGGGGGTGGGGGGTCTGGGGGGGTCCTGTCACCTCTACAAAGACCTCCAGAGTCGTTTAGTGCTACCTCCATTACTGAGGGGGGAAGGGGGGGTGTTACATAGAGGGTACAGATCTGAAGGGCCTGTAATTATCTCTGTATATTTATTCTATTTATTTATTAATTTATTTACTTACCTATTTATATTATTTACTTATTTATTTATTTATCTACTTATCTATTTATATTATTTATTTATCTATTCATCTATTATTTATTAATTAATTTATTTATTTACTTATTTATTAATCGCACATACAACACCACGTATACTTACACCTAAATACTTACACCCATATACTTTCTTTCTTTTTTAATGCAAGGAAGAAGGAACCAAAGGCCAGGAGCCCGCAAACCGTTCCTTCCAAGAAAAAACAAAAACAATACAATATAGAGCCAAATTCAAGATCCGTTCATTTCGAGATGCCTGGACACACTGCGTTTGAAAGACTGGAGATCATAGGAAGTAGGAAATACAGACAGAGGGAGACAGTTCCAGAGTTGACCTGTTGCATAAATGAAGGACTGGGAGTAACGGTTAACTCTTGCATTAGAGAGATGGACAGAAGAGGGATGAGAGTTTGTTGCTAGACGGGTGCTACGCGCTGGTAGTAGAGGTGGAGGGATGCAAGCAGACAGTTCAGAGGAGCAGTGACCATTGAAGTAGCGATAGAAAAGAGATAAAGATGCAACAGTGCAGCGAAGAGACAGAGGTTGAAGGGAGTCAGTAAGAGGAGAGTTAATGAGACGAAAAGCCTTTGACTCCACCCTATTGAGAAGAGCTGTATGTGGGGAGCCTCCCCACACATGAGAGTTGTACTCCACACAGGGGCGGATAAAACTTACACCTACAGTATATACTTATACCTAAAACATATTTCGTCACGTATACTCCACATATAACCAAACTGTATGACTGTTTTTTTTTTTTTTATGTGACCGACTGTAGGCATAGGCTTCACAGCCTGATTTCAAGGCCCAGTAGTCCTCCTACGTACCGCACACCTCTACATGTCACCACTTCGGCGCTAACACCCATCGTCCATACTGAATACATGCTAGGGCTGTCTCATATAGGACTGATGTATTGGTATTAGCGGGGGTATTTTTACTACATGTCGGGTCTTCTGATAGATCAGTAAAGTCTGATTTTATGAAATTCAAATCCTTAAACTGTTCCCTGCCTCAGCGGGATTTGAACCCGGGTCCGTCAGGACTGCAAGCCAACTCTCTACCTATTGAGCCACCGCCTCCCCATGATGAGAATGTGCTATAATTTTGAGAGAGAGAGAGAGAGAGAGAGAGAGAGAGAGAGAGAGAGAGAGAGAGAGAGAGAGAGAGAGAGAGAGAGAGAGAGAGCAGTGTAGGTGATTTCAAGGACCGTCAGATCTGTGTAACTCTCTCTCTCTCTCTCTCTTTCTGCGTCTTTGTAGAGCAAGAGAAAATTGAATTCGTGTGACTTAACCAGGACGCGATTTACTACGCTGGGTGGTGATCATAGCAAAATGACGCCTGGTGGCCTATTGGGTCAAGGCGCCTGAGGATTGGCTGAGGTTTGTTACTCTTATATTGCCACTCAGGGACGAGAAGAGTTATCGTTGCCTTAAATGTGTGGAAGGAAAACTGGGTGATGAATGGATGGCAAGAATTAAAACACACACACACACACGCACACACACACACACACACACACACACACAAACAGATAAGAATATTTAGCTTAGATCAAAAGATATCAGGTTGTTGTTGTTGTTGATGTTCTCCCAAGTGGTCTGACCGAACCACCCCCATCCTCCTCTGGGAAATAGTGGCCCCATAGGCCCGCCCAGGCGACCGAAGCCAATCCCAGGCTACTAGACGGGTGCTACGAGTAGGATGGACCCGCTGGGGAGATGAGGGCATGAGTGTTTGATCTCGGTGCCAAGTGCCACGAGCCCCAGTCTACGTTACCACCGCAAGGGTGGGGCCGCACTCACATCAGACTCCTGAAGGAACCAAAAAGTGGAGGGAATGACATGCACATTACGGGGAACTTTGGCACCCCTCTTGTGCCGCGGGTTTAATGCACATGCCAACGGTTTAAGTCCGACATGTTACCACATCATACAGTTGCTCTTGCTCAACAGGTTTGAGACATTGTACAGACAATACTCATGCCCTGCACAGGGCAGAAAAGATATCAGGTTTTATGGTGTGGTAGTGTGGTTGAGTGGTTGTGGTAGTAGTGTGGTATGGTGGCACGTAGAAGGGGGGAAAGGGGTGAGGAGAGAGTGTGCGGTAATGGTAGTGTGGTTGTGGTAGTGGTAGGATGACGGTGTGGCTGTGCTGTTGTGTGTGTGGTTGTGGTAGTGTGAGTGTGTGGTTGTGGTTGTAGTAGTGTGGTAGGGTGACCGTGTGGCTGTAGTAGTAGTCGTGTGTCAGGGTGGCTGTGTGGTTGTGGTAGTAGTAATGTGGTAGGGTGGCTGTGTGGTAGTGTGGCACGTGGTGTGGTGGAGGGGGTGGGGGTGGAGAGAGAGAGAGAGAGAGAGAGAGAGAGAGAGAGAGAGAGAGAGAGAGAGAGAGAGAGAGAGAGTGTGCCCATGAATTTCCACTCCACTAACACTCAATATTATATCCACGCACCATACTTCCGCTCCGTGTGTGTGTGTGTGTGTGTGTGTGTGTGAGAGAGAGAGAGAGAGAGAGAGAGAGAGTTACAGCAGCATACATGAATATTATACAGTATTAATAAGATTGAATTCACATTATTTTGCATCTTCATTTTATCTTTATTTAGTTATTTATTTATTACTGTCATTTTAATCCATATGACAGCCGCGCCTCTCTCTTCTTTCTCTCCTCTCCCCATCCCTCTCTCAACTCCCCCTCCCCCCTCTCTCTCTCCTCCTGCCCCCACTCTCCCTCCTTCCCCACCTCTCTTCGTTCTTCCCTCCTCCTCTCCCCCTCTTCCCTTCTCTCTCACTCCCACTCTTCCTCTTCCCTCCTGCTTGTGCCTCCCTCCCCCTCTCCTTCCCTCCCTCCCCCTCCCCTCCCCTCCCTCCCCCACAATAGCAGCTTCAGTAATCCCCAGCCGTACCTTATAGGATTAACTGACACCCAAAAGACCGCTTTCTCGCCCCTCCCCTCCCCTCCCTCCCCTTCTCCTGCACTCCCTCCCTCTCCCCTACCTTTCTCCTTCACTCCCCCTCCCCATCCCCCCTCCCCTTTCACCTCTGCTCCCCTTTCCCTCCTTCACCCCACTACTCCCTCTCCCCACCACATCTTCCCTCCTACCACCCCTCCATTCCCCCCTCCCCTTCACCTTTGCACTTCCCCTCCACCTTTTTCACCCCACCACTCCCCCTCCTCCCTTTCCCTCTCCCCATTCCCCTCCACTTCTCTCCTTCACCCCTCCCCTCCCCCTCTCACCCATCTCCCACTCCCCACCCCCCAGGGCAGTAAGGCAGGAGGGTAGGTAGGTAAGGAGGCAAACACTAAGGTAGGGAGGGAGGGAACGAGAAATGGTAGGTAGGTAGGTAGGTAGGTAGATAGATACAAAAATATAGATAGATAATTATATGAAAAATTACAGACAGACAGCTTGATAGAGAGATGGATAGATAAATAGTGATAGACAGATAGATAGATAGATAGATGAGATACAGGGAGGTAGGAAAGTTAAGAAAGTACTAAGGAAGGCATGGAAGGAGAAAAGAAGGCAGGAAGGAAGAAAGGAAGGAAGGAAGGATGGATGGATGGAAGAAAGAAAGGAAGGTGGGAAGAAAGGATGGATGGAAGGAAGAAGGAAGGAAGGAAGGAATACAGAAAACTACATATATATATATACATAAATGGGTAGGTAGGTAGGTACATGGGTAGGGAGGATAACAGTGGTAGGTAAGGAGGTAGGGAGATGGGTAAGAAAATAGACAAGAAGGAAAGGGAGGTAAGGAAGATAAGGAAGGAGGGAGGAAAGGAAGGAAGGAAGGAGGAAAGAAGGAAGGAAGGAAGGAAGGAGGGAGGGAGGAAAGAAGGAGGGAGGGAGGAAAGAAGGAGGGAGGGAGGAAAGAAGGAGAGAGGGAGGAAAGAAGGAGGTTAGGTACACAAATAGGTATGAAGGGAAGGAAGTAGAGAGAGAGAGAGAGAGAGAGAGAGAGAGAAAGAGAGAGAGTAATTGTTCTCGTCAATCATTAACCCATCAAGCGTCTGTGTGTGTGTGTGTGTGTGTGTGTGTGTGTGTGTGTGTGTGTGTGTAATTCCTTGCCTACTTCAACCCCTCATAATCGAGACAGCTCCATTATTTCAAAGGAAGCTCCCTAACACCTCTTCTTATGCGATTTATTTTTGGATACGGCTGGTTAATATCACTCTGCACGTCACCTATGCAGAGTATGGCGATATTAGAAGGATTTATGTAACACGGAAAAGGACAGTAAGGGGTAATAAAGAAAATAAATCGCTTTGGAAAAGGTGTTAGGAGCTTCCCTAAAAGATGAGAATACAGCGAAGTGAGTGTATTCTAACTTTTGCCAGCCGTGTGTGTGTGTGTGTGTGTGTGTGTGTGTGTGTGTGCGCGTGTGAACTGAAGCTAACCACTCTCTCTCTCTCTCATTCCCTCCATTTTGTCTCTCCAGCCCTTCCTTCCGTTTCCTCTCTCTCTCATTTCGTTATCTCTGATCCTTCCTTCCCTTCCCTCCATTCTCTCTCTCTCTCTCTCTCTCTCTCTCATATCCTTCCCTTCCCTTTCTTATCTCCCTCCCTCCTCTCTCTGTCTCTCAAATCCTTCCCTTCCCTCCCCTCTCTCCATCCCTCCATTCTCTCCCTCCTTCACATCATATTTACTCTCAGCCTTCCCTCCCTCCCTCCATCACTCTTGTTTCCTCCCTTCTTCCAATAACAGGGAGGGAGGGAGGGGTGTCAGGTGTGGAGTGGCGAGAGGGAGGGAAGGGAGGGAATGAGGGAGGGAGGGAAGGAGAAAGAGAACGAAGGGAGGGGTGGAGATATGGAGAAAAGGGAGGGAATACAGGAGGGAGGGACGGAGGAAAGGAGAAAGAGAGGGAGGGAGGGGTGGAGATGGAAATATGGAGAAAAAAAGAGGGAATGAAGAAGGGAAGGAAGGAAGGAACTAGAGAGAGAGAGAGAGAGAGAGAGAGAGAGAGAGAGAGAGAGAGAGAGAGAGAGAGAGAGAGAGAGGGTGTGAGGGTGTTTGAAATGCATTGAAGAAGTTGAGACCAGATTACTGTGTGGGGAAGGTCTCTCTCTCTCTCTCTCTCTCTCTCTCTCTCTCTCTCACACACACACACACACACACACACACACACACACACACAAGAATCAGTTACCAAGAATTCATACATATACATATACAAATAAACGATGTAAATAATAATAATAATAATAATAATAATAATAATAATAATAATAATAATATCCATTCATTTTTCGTGTCAGCGTTATCAGTGTCTATCTTGCATCATTTATTCATTTCCTATCCCCACTGCCAGGCCCACACCAGCAGACTGAGCCGTGTTATCAGTGTCTATCCTGCATCATTTATTCATTTCCTATCCCCACTCCCACGGCCACACCTTCTACAATCACATGCTAGTCACGAAGAAGTGCTATGGAAGGGATATAGGGCCTAAAACTGTCATCTCTCCACGAGAATATGATGCTAGTCACGAAGAAGTGCTATGAAGAGGACACAGCCGCAGTACTGTCATTCCCTGCTCCCTAACACCTCTTTCTTTGCGATTGATTTTAGGATATGGCTGATTAATATCGTTTTGGACGTTATTTATGCAGAGTATGGCAGAGTTGGAAGGATTTATGTAACGCAGAATAGGACAGTACGGTGTAATAAGCAAAATAAATCGCTTAGGAAAAGGTGTTAGGGAGCTTCCTTACCCGAAGAGAATACGGACATTAAGATCTGTGTGTATGTGACTGAATATGCGACTCTCTCTCTCTCTTTCTCACACACACACACACACACACACACACACACATGTAATTCCTCCTCTGTCTTCTCTTCTCTCTCTCTCACACACACGTACTTCCGTACTTCCTCCTCAGATTCTCTCTCTCTCTCTCTCTCACACACATACACACACACACTGATGCTTCCTCCCATTTTCTCTCTCTCTCTCTCTCTCTCTCTCACACAAACACACAACTCCCTCCTCCTCTCTCTCTCTCTCTCTCTCACACACACACACACAATTCCCTCCTCCTCTCTCTCTCTCTCTCACACACACACACACACACACATACACACACACAATGATACTTCCTCCCATTTTCTCTCTCTCTCACACACACACATACACACAAGTTCCTCCTCTCTCTCTCTCTCTCTCCCTTCCTCCCTCTCCTTCTCTCCATCTCCATCACCATCTCTCTCCACTTCCAATATTGAAGTCTTTCCAATTAAATGCCGGCCACAGTAGGGAAGGAGGGAAAGCAGGAGGGAAGGAGGGAAGGAAGGAAGGGAGGAAGGAGGGAGGGAGGGAAGGGAAGGGAAAGAAGGAAGGAGGGAAAGTGGGAGGGAAGGAGGGAGGAAGGATGGCAGGAATGGAGGGAGGGAGGAGGGAAGGAAGGGAAGGCAGGAAGGAGGGAAGGAAGGAGGAAGGAAGGGAGGGAAAGAAGGAAGGAAGGAAGGAGGGAAAGTGGGAGGGAGGGAGGGAAGGAGGAAGGAAAAAAAGTGTTAATAAATGAAGGAAGGAATAAAGGAAGCACGATATACAGGAAAGGAAGGAAGGAAGGAGGGACGGAAGGATGGAAGGAAGGAAGGAAGGAAGGAAAGACGGAAGGACGGACGTAAGGAAGGAAGAAGGGAAGGAAGGAGGGATGGGGGAAGAAATGTGATGGAAGGAAATAAGGAAGGAGGGGGGAAAAATGTGAAGGAAGGATGGAAGGGGGAAGAAATGTGAAGGAAGGATGGAAGGGGGAAGAAATGTGAAGGAAGGAAAGAAGGAAGGAGGGAAGTTAGGAAGGTTGGAGGGATGGAGGAGATGCGATGGAAATGAAAATGAATGGAAGAGAGGAACAATGGAAGGTAGGACAGACAGGAGAGGGAAGGAAGACGGAAAGTAGGAAGGAAGGAGAGAAGGAAAGAAGGAAGGAGGGATGGTTGGAGATAGAAAAACAATATAAGAGATGGAGGAAAGGAGAGAAAAAAGACGGGGGGAGAGAAAAAATAGGGAGGAGGGAAGGAAGGAGGGAGAGAAAGACAGAGGAGGGAAGGATGGAGGGAGAAGGACAGGTAGGCAATACAACAAGCAAGAAGAAAATGAAGACAGGGAGGACGGAAGAAGATGGAGGTGGAGAGAAGGAAGATGCGGGAAGACCATGAAGAGAGGGACGAAGGAGGGAAGGAGGGAGGGAAAAGAGGCAGGAGGACAATGAAGAGAAGGATGAAGGAGGGAGAGAGGGAAGAAAATAGATAAGAAGGAAGGAAATGAAGGCAGGAAAGAAGGAAAGGAGAGAGGAAGGGAAGGAGAGAGAGGAAATGAAGGCAGAAAGGAAGGAAAGGAGGAAAGGAAGGAAGGGTGAAGGAAAGAAAAAGGGAGAGAGGGAGGGAGGAAGAAAGCATTAAGACAGGGAGGCAGATGGAAGAAAATGAAGGAAGGATGAAGTGAGAAGGAGGCATGGAGAAGAAGGAAGGAAGGGGAGATAAGAAGGAAAGTAAGCAGTGAAGGAGAGAAGGAAGGAAGGCAAAGTGTGGTGAGAAGGAAAAGGCGGTAGGAAGGAAGGATGGAAGGAAGGGAAGGCAGGAGGGAGGAAAGTGAAAGAGAGAAGGAAAGGAGAAGCAAAGAGTTAGGCAAGATGAGGGCGGAGAGAGGAAAAGGAGGGAAGGAAGGAAGGAAGGAGCATACAGGAGGGAGGGAAGGAAGGAAGGAAGGAGCATACAGGAGGGAGGGAAGGAAGGAAGGAAGGAGCATACAGGAGGGAGGGAAGGAAGGAAGGAAGGAGCATACAGGAGGGAGGGAAGGAAAGAGGGAAGGAGCATACAGGGGGGAGGGAGGGAAGGAAGGAAGGAAGGAGCATACAGGAGGGAGGGAAGGAAGGAAGGAAGGAGCATACAGGAGGGAGGGAGCATACAGGAGGGAAGGAGCATACAGGAGGGACGGAAGGAAGGAGGGACAGGAGGGAGGGAGGGAAGGAGCATACAGGAGGGACGGAAGGAAGGAGGGAAGGAGGAAGCATACAGGAGGGAGGGAATGAACGAAGGAAGGAGCATACAGGAGGGAGGGAAGGAAGGAAGGAGGGAGGAAAGGAAGGAGGGAGGGAGGAGAGGGTTGGAGGGTAAAATAAACATTATATAAGAATTAAGTAAGGCATCAGGCCGCCCTCCTGCCTGGGATTACTAGTGTTATTATTGGCTGTGTTCCTGCCTCACCCTGCCTTACCCCTGCCTCGCCATGCCTTGCTCCTGCCTTACTCCTACCTCTCCTCTGCCTCTCTTTGTGTCTTCTTGCCTCGCCATGCCTTACTCCTGCCCCACCCTGCCTTACCCCTGCCTCACTCTTGCCTTACCCTGCCTTATTCCTACCTCTCCTCTGCCTCTTTGTACTTTCTTGCCTTACCACCATGCCTGACCCTGCCTCACCATGCCTTACCCCTACCTTCCCTCTTCCTCTCTCCGTGTTTTCTTGCCTTACCACTATGCCTTACTTTCCTCGCCTCTGCCTTACCCTGCTCAGCCGCCTTGCTCTTACTCACCCTGCCTCTCCCTGTATTACCCTCTCTCTCCTTGGTGTTTTCTTGCCTCTCCCTGCCTCACTCATTTGTCTCCTTGCATCACTCCTGCCTCTCCCTTCCCTACCCTGCCTTATTTCATGTCTATCTCCCTGCCTTACTCTGCGGTATCTGCCTCTCCTTTGTCTCTTCGTGTCTACCTCGATGTCTCCCTCTTTCCCTCCCTCTCCACCTCCCATCCTCTCCTACCTCCCTCCCTTTCTCTCTGCCTCCCCTGCCTGCCTACATCCTCTCCCTCCCTTCCTATCTCCTCTGCCTCTCCCAACCTTCCCTTTGTCTCTCTCGCCCAACCTGCCTCTCCTCCCCTCCCTGTCTACCTCCGGCCTGCCTCATCTCCCTACCTACCCCCTTACCTACCTCTCCTCTCTGCCTTCCCTCCTGCTGCCTCACCTCTCTGCTACCTTCCTGCCTGCCTCACCTCTCTGCCTACCCTCCAACTTGCCTCTCCTCTCTCCTACCCTCCTACCTGCCTCGCCTCTCTGCCTACCCTCCTTCCTGCCTCACCTCTCTTCCTACTCTCCTGCCTGCCTCGGATTACCCTTATTATTGCCGATATCGCCTCCTCCTTCCTCTGCCTGCCTCTCCCTCTGCCTCAACCCTGCCTAACTCCCACAGCCTTCCTCATTTGCCACCCCCATTCCTGCCTGTCCAGTAAATTCCTCCGTCTACTCTTCTGCCTGCTGCCTGGGAGGGAGGCCTTCACGTGGTGGCACTGATATAACTGGCCGGTGCAGCTGCCTGGTTATACACACGTCCCTCAACTCCCTCCCTATCCCACAAAAGGACGATGGTGGACTGCAGGAGAGGGGAACTTCAGCCTGCAGTCCACTGGGTTCACTGCTACTACAACTACTACTGCGACTATTACTACTACTAGGCTGCTACTATTACTACTACTGCTACTACCATCACCACCACCACCACCACTACTACTACTACTTCTGTTCACCTCATTCTCCTCCTTTCCGTTCTCACTTTTTCCCCTCCCTTCCTCTCTCCCTGTCTCACTCTTCGCCTACTTTCCTCCCTGCCTCACCGTCTGCCTCTCCCTGTTCTCCTCCTGCCTATCTTCATCGGAATGCCTGTTCTTATAGTCAGGATTGCTGCCTCTCTCTCTCTCTCGGTGGTGGTGGTAGGGAGGGAAAAGAAGAGGGAAGGAGGGAGGGAGGAAGGGAAAAGAGGGCGGGAGGGAGGGAAAGGGAGAGGAAAAGGGGGATTACAATGTCGGCACCCTTACGATAAGGCGCGATAGTATCTATTTCCCCGTGAAACTCTATCAAACACCCCGCCCTTATCTGATTACCTGACTTTCGCCCTTAAAACACGAGACAACAGGGTCCAAAATCCCCCAAAGCCAGCGGAATTCAAACCGGGAGTCGGGGGAAGGGGTTTGGGGTCTTACGGCAGGGTTGCGTAAGGGCGGTTATGGCGGTTGGGGCGGGGCTGTGGGTTAGGCGCCATGTTGCCGCTCTCAATGGTGTTTCAATTACAGCCGGTATCATGTGGGGATTAGGTGAAGATACAGTTGGGTCGATAGCCAGGACCCGAGCAAACCCACAGGAAAACCCCAACCCACCGCAAAGCCAGGCTGGGGGGCTACGGAGGGGGCGGGGGGCGGGGGGGGGGGGCGGGGTATTTTTTTCGTTTTTCGCGCGGCTGCCATCTCTGCCCATCTTTGCCATCTTTTCACCCGCTCCCTTTAAACACACAAATGGCGCCTCTCTTTGTTCCCGAGTTAGAGGGGTACGTATTCTAGGTCCACAGGCTTCGTAACATCTCCCCCTCTGCGATTTAACCTGCATATTACGCCTTTTTATTCCTTAGTATCGATTACAGAAATATCAAGGCACTCAGGTAGAAGAGCTGTCGTAGCAGCTGAGTCTCTGCGATTTATTTTGTATATTACACCTACACATTTTTTTGAACGTTACATATATAAAATATCGACAGCTTGCTAACAAAGAGGAGGACAATGAGGTGTATTTTGCAAAATAAATCGCTTAGAAAGAGGTGTTAGGGAATGTCCTATACCACTGAATTACACTTCATTCTCACATACGTTATTGATATGGTTTTAACGTCAACAACTTGTATCAGTAACAGTACTGGTGTCATCTGTAGAATAAGTCGCAAAAGCAGAGGCGTTGCGGAGTCTTCTATACCACTCTGAATACGATCCCAGGCTTTATTAATTCCCGGTATAGCGACGGTGTATTCCCAGTCTGCCTGAGCCCAGTAATGCCTAATAATACCGGAATAAAGGACTGGGAGGGGGGCGGAAGAGGGAGGGGGAGGGGAGAGGGGGAGGGGAAGGGGTGGGGAGAGGAGGGGTGGGGGGAGGGGAAAGGGGGGGGATGTGAGTTAATGAATTGGTTCGGGGTAGTAGCGTGTATTTTTCGTTTTTCGCGCGGCTGTCATCTTTTCACCCCGGGACGTAAACAACATCGCTTGGCTTGGTAAGTTCCGGCCGCCACGTTACTCCAGCGGCCTTATGTTCCGACACCGTAAGGCCGAAAATGAGTACTTTGGGCTTAGTGCCATAAAGCCCGCAGGTTACATAAAGTGGTAATAAGGGCTTAAGTTAATGAATTGAGGAACAACGGAGCTACCCAGCCAGCCCAGCTAATATTTCGTTTTCCGCCGTGCCGCCATCTTTTCACCGAACCAAAACAAAACACGCTCACAAGAATATCATCCCCTCATCCCTCCCTCCCCCCTTTCCCCCTCCCTCCCCCATTACCCCCTTTCGTCCTTATCCCCCTGCGCCTTAAGGGTGAAAATGGAGACTTATTTTAGCCCCCCTTACCCGCCAGGGAGGGTAAGGGGAGGGATAAAGTGCAAAAAATATGGAATCAAGGGAGAGGTGAGGGATGCGAGATAGAAGCAGGGCCTGTTGTATAAATCAGTCGTTCTCTCTTGCACACACACACTCTCTCTCACTTTCTTTTCTCGCTCACTTTCTTTACCACCATCGCCCACCTCTTTCCTTTTTCTCACACTACATAACGCTTTCTCTAACTCTCTTTATATTTTTCTCTCACTTTTCTATCACTGTTTTTCTTTCGCTCTACTTCCTCCATTCTCGCTCACTTTCTTTAACGCCATCGACTGCCTTTCTTAGTCCCCCACTTTTTACTCTCTTTTTTCCTAGCTCATTTTCTTTACCACAGCTCTCTCTCTCTCTCTCTCTCTCTCTCTCACTTCTTTACCACTATCTGGCTCATATTCTTTCACACTCCCTCGCTCGTTCCTTCCTTCTCTCTCTCTCTCTCTCCAGTTTTTTCTCACAGTTCACCATCTTCTCTCACTAGACCTCGCTCACTTTCTTTACCACCACCTGCCTCTCTCACTCTCTCACTTGATTTTTATAGCTGTCCTTTGCAATCGCACACACACACTCACTTTCCTGCCCACTTTCTTTACGAACACCACTTGGCTCTCTCTCTCTCTCTCTCTCATTTTCTTTATCCTCCAATTTTTTTCTTTAACTTTCTTTTCTATCACATCATCATAGGCTATCCTCTCTCTCTTTCTCTCTCTCTCTCTCTCTCTCTCACACACACACACACACACACACTTTTTCCCTCCAGCGATCATCAGTCTCCGCCTCCACTCAACTTTTTCCTCCATCTTCTCTCCACTTTTCCTCCAGTTACCTCCACCTTTCGTCCATCTTTTCTCCACCTTCTCTCCATTTCCTCCCATCTTTCTCAAGCTCCCTCCGCCTTCTTCTTCTTTTTTTTACCCTTGCTTTCTTCTCTCCTTACCTCTCTCTCTCTCTCTCTCTCTCTCTCCCCCAAACTTTCAAACTCTCCCCTCCCCTCCCACCTTCCTTAAGTCTCTCTCTATTCTCCTGTCTCCCTCCTCTCTTTCTCTCTCTCTTCCTCCTCTCTATCCTTCTCCATCCCCATCCTCTCTTTCTCCCTTCCTCCTCTCCTGTCTTTGTCTGTCTCATAGTATAGATACCATAGTTATAATTTACCATATAAAAAATTCTCTCTCTCTCTCTCTCCATTCCCAGTTTTCTTCCCCAACCCTTCCCTCACTCCCTCCCTTCGTCTCTCCTTTCTCTCTCCCCATTCACCCTCAATCCCCTCCTTCTCCCTCATCTATCCTCTTCATTCTTCCTGCATCCCCTCGTCTCCCTCACCCCCTCCCTCTTTTCCCCCCTCACCCTTTTCTCCCTCCCTCTCTATCCTTCCCTTTCCTCCCCTTCTTCCCCTCTCCATTCCCTTCTTCCCCTTCTCCCTCTCCTCCCCATTTCCTCTTTCCCCTTCTCCCTCTTCTTCCCATTTCTCCCTCTCCTCCCCATCCTTGTTCCCCTCCCCTCCCTCCCTCCCTCCTCCCCTCCCCCGCCACCACAAATACGTGAAGAGATACAGACATAAAAATTCATGAAAACGTAATCCCGGGTGCCGTCCCTTGGGGAAGGGAGGGAGGGAGGGAGAGAAAGGGAGGGAGGGAGGGAAGGAGAGAAAGGGAGGGAGGGAGGGAGAAAAGAGAAAGGGAGGGGGAAGGAAAGGGGGAGAGAAAGGGAGAGATGGGAAAGAGAAAGGGAGGGAGAGAGGAAGAGAAAGGAAGGGAGGGAGGGAAGGTGGAAAGGGAGGGAGGGAAGAGAAAGAGAAAGGAAGGGAGGGAAGGGGGAGGAAAGGGGGAGAGAGGGAGGGAAGGAGAGAAAGGAAGGAAGGGAGGCAGGAAGAGAGAAAGGGAGGGATGGGGGAGAGTAAGGGATAGGGAAGAAAAGGGGAGAGAGGGAGGGATGGGAAAGAGAAAGGAAGGGAGGAAGAGAAGGGGGAGAGAGAGGGAGGGATGGGAAAGAGAAAGGAAGGGAGGAAGAGAAGGGGGAGAGAGAGGGAGGGATGGGAAAGAGAAAGGAAGGGAGGAAGAGAAGGGGGAGAGAGAGGGAGGGATGGGAAAGAGAAAGGAAGGGAGGAAGAGAAGGGGGAGAGAGAGGGAGGGATGGGAAAGACAAAAGGAAGGAGGGAGGAGAGTAAGGAAAGGAGGGAAGAGAAAGAGAAAGGAAGGGAGGAAGGAAGGGAGGGAAGGGAAAGAGAAAGGGAGGAAGGGAGGGAAAGGAAAGAGAAAGGGAGGAAGGGAGGGAAAGGAAAGAGAAAGGGAGGGAGGAAGGAAGGGAGGAAAGGGAAAGAGAAAGGGAGGGAGGAAGGAAGGGAGGAAAGGGAAAGAGAAAGGGAGGGAGGGAGGGAAAGGAAAGAGAAAGGGAGGGAGGGAAGGGAAAGGGGAGAGGAAGGAGGAGAGAAACAGAGGGAAGGAAAGATAGAGAGAAAGAGAGGTGTGAAGGCAAAGAGGGAAGGAGAGACAGAGGAGAGAGGTGTGAAGGAAAGAGGGATGGAGGAGGAGGGAGGGAAAGAGATGGAGGAAAGGAGAGGTGTGATGGCAAGTGGGAGGGAAGGAGGAAAACTGGAGAGAGAGAGAGAGAGAGAGAGAGAGAGAGAGAGAGAAGCACCGAAGCAGCACATTATCACACATTTGGGCCGGAACCGCTCACACACCCGAACTCTCCTAAATGTATACGTCACATAAGGAAGGGAGGGAGGGAGGGAGGGAGGGAAGGAACATGGAGAAAGAAATCAGTGAAGGATGAAGAAAGGAAGAATGGAAGGAAGGAAAGAAGTAAGGGGGGAGGGAGGGAAGGAAGGAACACAGAGAGGGAAATTAGTCAAGGGAGGAAGGAACGAAGGAAGGAAGGAAGGAAGGGAGGGAGGAAGGAAAGGAGGGAGGGAGGGAGGAAGGAAGGAAGGAAGGAAGGAAGGGAGGGAAGGAGGGAGGGAGGGAGGGAGGAAGGAAGGAAGGAAGGAAGGAAGGGAGGGAGGGAGGAAGGAAGGGAGGGGAAGGAAGGAAAGAAGTTAGCTAAGAGGAAGAGGAAGACAGAAAAGAAGGGAGGAAAGAAAGAAGAAAAGAAGGATTACAATGAATGTATGAAAGTTTGAAATAATGAATGAAGGCAGGGAAGAATGAAAGGAAGGAAGGAAGAAAAGAGGAAGGAAGGAAGGAAGAAAAGAGGAAGGAGGGACGGAGGGAAGAAAGAAGGAAGGAAGGAAAGAAAAAGGGCAGAAGGAAGGATAAAAAAAAATGCATATAATGAAAGAAGGAAGGAAAGGGAGAGAAAAGGAGAGAAAATTAACATGGCCAAATCAATCAAGGAGAGAGAGAGAGAGAGAGAGAGAGAGAGAGAGAGAGAGAGAGAGCGAGAGAATAAAGATAATAAGAGAGAATAGCCGAGAAAACAAGGAAATGAGAGAGAAGTGAATGAGAGAGAAGGAAGAGGAGACGGAATGCAAATAAAGGGGAGAGAGAATGAGAGAGAGAGAGAGAGAGAGAATCGTCATCCATTCAGTGTGGTCTGTCCTTCGCTAAGAAATGATGATGATGATGATGATAATAATAATAATAATAATAATAATAATAATAACAATAAGACAAATGATCAAATTATCGTTCTAAATGGATTTTACGAATATAAATGAAATTAAAAAAATATGAGAGAGAGAGAGAGAGAGAGAGAGAGAGAGAGAGAGAGAGAGAGAGAGAGAGCGATTAAAGCAAGGACAAATATTGAGAAGGAGGGAAGGATGAGGGGAGAGAATGAGGGGAGATGAGAAATGGCAGGGGAGAGGCCCAAATGAGAGAGAGGAGGAGAGGGGAGAGAAAGAAGAGGAAGAAGGGGAGAAGAGAGGAGGAGAGGGGAAAGAAGAGGAAGAAGGGGAGAAGAGAGGAGGAGAGGGGAGAGAAAGAAGAGGAAGAAGGGGAGAAGAGAGGAGGAGAGGGGAAAGAAAGAAGAGGAAGAAGGGGAGAAGAGAGGAGGAGAGGGGAAAGAAGAGGAAGAAGGGGAGAAGAGAGGAGGAGAGGGGAGAGAAAGAAGAGGAAGAAGGGGAGAAGAGAGGAGGAGAGGGGAAAGAAAGAAGAGGAAGAAGGGGAGAAGAGAGGAGGAGAGGGGAAAGAAAGAAGAGGAAGAAGGGGAGAAGAGAGGAGGAGAGGGGAAAGAAGAGGAAGAAGGGGAGAAGAGAGGAGGAGAGGGGAAAGAAAGAAGAGGAAGAAGAGGAGAAGAGAGGAGGAGAGGGGAAAGAAGAGGAAGAAGGGGAGAAGAGAGGAGGAGAGGGGAAAGAAAGAAGAGGAAGAAGGGGAGAAGAGAGGAGGAGAGGGGAAAGAAAGAAGAGGGGAGAGGAGAGGAGAGGAAGAAGAGGAAGAAGGGGAGAAGAGAGGAGGAGAGAAAGAGAAGGAAGAAGGGGAGAGGAGAGAAGAGGAAGAAGAGAGAGGGTAGGAAGAGACAAAAAGTATGTGAGATAGGGAGATAGAAATAGTGTGTGTAAGACGCAGATAGATAGATAGGTTGATAGATAGATAGACAGATACAAAGATATATAACCAAACAGATAAAGGATGAGTGTGTGTGTGTGTGTGTGTGTGTGTGTGTGTGTGTGTGTGTGTGTGTACCTTCAATAAACCATCTCAGTGTAAGTCAATTCACTCACTAATTATCAACATCCCTCGGGCAAGGAAGCTCCCTAACACCTTTTCCTAACCGATTTAATTCCCGGCTTTAACTCCCGGTATTAATTCCTGGTATAATTCCCGGTATTAAATCCTTTCCGGTATCAATTTCTGGCTTTCTTGTCTGATATTAATTCCCGGTTTTATTTCTCCACATAATTCCTTCCCGGTATTAATTCCTGGTATATTTCCTTGCCGGTGTTATCTCCCTGGTATAATTCCCGGTATTTCTTGCTGGTGTTAACGTGTCCGGTGTTTGGGGTGTTTGTTGTGACGGTGATGACACTTGCTGGATCATCAGTCACGCTTGTTTGTTGTTCCCTCTCTCTCTCTCTCCCTCCTCAACGCAGGGGAGGGGGAAATGGGGGGGAGGGGAGAGAGGAAGGACACATTGGGGTGTTTTAACTCAGCACTGAAGATGAAAATTTTAGGCCAAGTTAGAGGAAAGTGTATACCTTTCCACAGCACTTCTTCGTGACTAGCATCTTATCCTAGTATTCCTACGCTCACTCGTACATGAATTTGTTAAGGAAACTCCCTAACACCTCTTCCTATGCGATTTATTTTGCTCATTACACGTTACTGTCCTCTTCTGCGTTACCTAAATACTCTTAATATCGCCATACTCTGTAGAGATAACGTAAAAAACGATATCAACCAGCCAAATCAGAAAATAAATTGGTAAGGAAAAGGTGTTAGGGAGCTTACTGAGGAGAATACTATCTATCTATCGCCAGACGCTCTATTCCCGTAAGGGGTGGCCACAAACAAATCGCCTCCATGTCGCCCTGTCCCCCGCCATTTCACTGCCCTGCTCCCAGCCCACACACACCCTCTCTCATACACCTCTCCACTCCATCCCTCCATCTCATCCTTAGCCTCCCCTTCCCTCTCCCCCCCCACCTCACTCACATACACTCTCCTCGTCAGTCTCTCACACTCCATCCTCTCCACAAGGCCAAACGTAAAAAACGATGTCAACCAACCAAATCAGAAAATAGATCGGTAAGGAAAAGGTGTTAGGGAGCTTACTGATGAGAATACAAACCCGGGGATGTAAACGTTTGTGGGATTTACGCAAGAGGGTTGAAATACACGCCAGCGACTTTGTATCTTGTAATCCTGTATCTGTATTTCTCACCTTCATATCTGTCTCTCTCACCTCCATACAATCCCTCGCATTTCCCACCCCTGTCACGCCAATTTTAACCTGATTTCTGCCTCTCCAACCCCTGCCTTCCTGTACCCTTGCTGTAACCCTGCTGTTCCTTATTTCTGTACCCTTTCTGTACCGTAATATTCTTTGTATTTTTGTCCTGCACGTAATCCCCTCAGCCCAAAGACGTGATCTGTATATGTCATTCTTGCTTTTTAATCTGTCTGTCTATCTAAATACACTCTCTCTCTCTCTCTCTCTCTCACACACACACACACACACACGAAACATTATAACCTTCAATTCTCTCGATCACACATACTTTCTCCTTCCCTTTTGTCTGTCTCACACACACACACACACACACACACACGCAAAAGCATTACTTCCTCCTTCCATTTTCTGTCTATCTGTTTGTCTGTGTCTGTGTGTCTGTCTCCCTCCCTCTCTCTCTCCTATGTATCCGTGCATCCTGCCCCCTAACAAGGCAACATTACGCCCGGAAACTGACAGATCACTCGGCATCCATCTGACTTGCCGCACGGAGACGCCCGGAAAAAATGTTGTAGGGGGAGTGTGTGTGTGTGTGTGTGTGTGTGTGTGTGTGTGTGTGTGTGTGTGTGTGTGTGTGTGTGAGAGAGAGAGAGAGAATCTGGAAATAGATGGATGTAAATCTACTGTATCTATCCATCTGCCCATTGGAAATTAGAGAGAGAGAGAGAGAGAGAGAGAGAGAGAGAGAGGAGCTACCCTAAACATAATCTACATCAAACAAACAAAAACAAACTAATCTCTCTACAAAGAAATCAATCAATATAAACAATAAAGAAAACGGGAGCAGCAGGCCAGGTAGAGGGGGGTCTAAGCTAAACACACGAGCTTGAACAACGATACACGCACAAACAAGAAGGCATTTTTCAGACCAGGGATGGGTGTGCGAAAGATTAATCTAGGTGTGTGTGTGTGTGTGTGTGTGTGTGTGTAGGCGACTCCCCCGTGTACACCAATCCCTCACAATCCCAGGTAAGGGGACGTGGGGGTGAAAAAATTGGGGAATGAATGGGAGAAATTAATTGTATAGACAAGTGATGTCCCCTCCCCACCCACCCCCACCCCCTGTGAATTTATTTGTGTGTGTGTGTGTGTGTGTGTGTGTGTGTGTGTGTGCAAAATAACCTTGGGTATGTGTGATTAGTGTACAGATAGATAGACAGATGGGTAGACAGATAGATGTAGATATGCACAATAAATCAGTGTGTGTGTGTGTGTGTGTGTGTGTGTGTGAAAAATAACCTTGGGTATGTGTGATTTGTGTACAGATAGATAAATACAGTAGATAGATATATAGATGTGCAGATAAATGCAGATATGCACAATAAATCAGTGTATGTGTGTGTGTGTGTGTGTGTGTGAAAAACAACCTGCGCATAGGTGATTAGTGTACACAGATAGATATATAGACAGACAGATAGACAGACACACCAACAAACCTAGTAAAAGGGCAAGAGGTGTTGTGTGGGAGCCTTCTAGGACCACGAGAGTCCAGCCATTGCCTACCCACGTGTAAATATCTGGCCAATATCGCCTGCCCCTCCACCATATAATTACATTTGCAATTATAGTGTGATTAGTGTAATGATCCCACGCTAATGGTGTATACAACATGACCCTCACCTTTACAATAACACACACACACACTTACATACATATACATACATACACACACATAAGTAAACACACACATATATATTCATTCGTAAACACACACATGCAGATATATATATACACACACATACAGATACATACACACACACATACGTAAACACATACATGCAGATACACACACACACACACACACACACACACACACACACACACACACACACAGATACATACACGATACATTTACACACACACACGGATACATATACACACACATACAGATACATACACACATACATACACACACAGATACATACACGATACATTTACACACACACACACACACACACACACACACACACAGATACATATACACACACATAGATACATACACACATACATTTACATACACGGCTACATATACACATACATACACACACCAACAATACCACTCCAATATTACCATGCCCTTCGCAATTCCAATAATTCACACACATACTTAAACACACACACACACACACATTTACATACATACACACACAGGTAGGATGCCGAGGCTGTTAAATCAAGATCTAATTACGCCATCTATCTATCTATCTCTTGCCAGACGCCTTAATTCGGTAAGGGGTGACCACAGACAAATCGTCTCCACGTCGCCTTGTCCTCTGCTATTTGGCTGCCCTTCCCCCATCTTCCCTCTATCTCATCCTTGGTCTCCCCCTCCACCTCACACCCCCTCCCTCAAATATCTCCACTCCCTCCCTCCCTCTCATCCTCGGCTTGCCCCTCCACCTCACTTACATACACACTTCTAGTCAGTCTCTCATTCTCCGTCCTCTCCAAGTCAGTCTCTCATTCTCCATCCTCTCCAAGTCA